>NW_008683893.1:0-48412 GCF_000695815.1 Acanthisitta chloris | reverse complement strand
AAATCTGTACTTTCTATCTTTTCATCTCTCTGTTCTGTAAAGTCCTTTTTCGAACGTTTCCTCTCCTGTTCAGTCCACAAAGGAATTGAGGTAGAGCTTCATGTGTGTTTTTAAAGATTATCTTTAGAGATTAAAGAAAAAAAAGAAGAGGGTTAAAAAAAAAAAAAAGAAAAAATGCAGATGTTGCTTTTTCTCATACTTGCACTGAGGATATGACAGTCTGAAGCTCTTGATCAATTTAGCATATGATGGACTCCATAAACAGGACAAGCCACCAAGTTTTGCAGGTGTAGCTGAAAGGATCACTTGGCGTGGTATTTTGGAAATGTTTTGAGCAAAGAATGTGGGGTAATTCTAATATCCTTATAAGGTACTGAGACCAGAAATTGGAGGCAGTATTGTTAAGGGTGTATCAAATAACTTGGTCAAGCATGTAGTTTGTCTTCAGATAGGGCTTCTTCCACTACTTCACTAGTTGGTCTCATTACATTTAAAACCTCCTTCTATCTCCTAGATAAATAGACATGTCCCAAAAAGCCTGTGCTGGATCTGTAACTGGTGACTTTTAAATACACCCTGAATTATTGTTCCTCTTGTTAAGTAATATATATATGAATATGCAACTCTTTTTTCACAGCAGTAGCATTAAGTAGCAGGATTTGGGTGTAGGTGGCACCTTTCCTGCCTGGTCTGTGCCACAGCCATGGATCTATCATCCATTGAAATCTAAGTGTCTATTTTAGAGTGAGTTGGAAAGTGGATGTCACTGACTGTACTGGGCAGATCTCCAGTGACTAACAGTCTCATACGTAGTCACTTCCACTGCAAATGCAGGTGTTTGAAGCTGAATGCAGCCCATTTTAAACATCCTGTTGATTCAGATCCTGCTTTCCTGGAGGCCCATAATTGCCTGGATTCTGTCCAAACCTGAACTAGTCCACTAAAACATAACTGACCCTTTTCACACTTGGACCACTCACCTGCTACTTTAAAATGACCAGGTCAGCTTCTGTATGTAAATGAATTGGCAGAGTAGAGCCAAATGCATTGTTTTACCTCTACCCCTCTTCTTCTACCTGTGTGTCAAAACTTAGTCAGTTTTATGTGATCATAGGACTGTTTATGTAGCAAAGATGCCACAGCTGGGACTCAGACTAAAAATTATTTTGTCTTCTGCTGGTCCTGCTGCAGTACTTGCTCAGCACATATCATTTAATCTTTACTGACAGTCCCCCTACTGGACTGAGCACTCTGCTCTCTCCCCAGATGCTTCTGCAATGTACTCGTGATGAACTCCTGCAGACTGAGTGTTCTCCTGGCTCATGCATCAGTTAGGAATAATTCTAACACCAGCACTAGTGAAAACTGTCTTGGCTGAAAAATACATGAGACCAGGGGCTCCCTAGGAGCTAATCTGACTTGCACTTGACAGTTTTCTTACACTTCTTATTCTCTCTTCCTGAAAGGGCAAGAGAAGCTAGATGTACAGAAAGAATGAGCCTCTACTCCTGTCAAACTGTACCTCTTACTGGAAGGCTTTGATGCAAAAAAAATGGGCTGCTAGAAGCTCTTTTGCACAACTGGAACTGATACTGTGTCCACTCATTACCCTGGACCTCCTGCCAATACCCACTGAAAATAGGTGACCACAGATATTTCAGGAGATGTGTGCTCAGGCTGACAAAGGACCAGTAGGCAACAACGTACACAACCCAAGGCAGTGGGAAACATGAGCTGGTTCCTTAGCACTTCGGGCAATGCTTCCTTCTCAGGCTGGTCTGAGGGAGGAGTGGTTAGGGCTCACCTTGGGTGATCTTTTTTTCTCTTTCCTTTGCAGTTTCTTTTACTGCTTACTGTCACAGCTCAGAGTGTGAACTCTGAATTGTGTCTGTACTACGGAGCTCTATATCACTTATTTCTCCAGAGTGATGTTCAGTTGCTCATGTATATGGTCTTAGAAGTGGTTGTGGTTCTCTGCTAGAGGAAGTTTCTTAATTTTTGCAGCATTGCCATCAGCAGTCAATAGTATTCAAGCTACAGTCATGGGGTATCCTGGCTGATTCTGCCTTTTAGTTACAGTCATGTGATGATCAGGGCATATGTCACTAGGACAGTCATGTATCTCCTGCATCTTGAAAGGATCAACTTAGGGCACATACAGTACAGCTATGGTGCCCAGATGGCATGATCAGGATTCATTTATCTCAGGACCAATCCTGTAGGTCTGGTATTCATGCAGCTCACAGTGAAGTCTGAGGCAGCTCCCTGTGTTGTGTGCACAGCATCTCAGAGCTCTGCTCTGTAGGTAGAAGTTGTCCAAGCTTGTGCAAACTCCCTTTGTCCACATGCTGAAAGAACTGAACATAGGCTTCTCTGCAAAACCTCACAGGTTATGTTGAGCATCAATAACTGCAGCAGTGATGCCTGTGGCTGGCACAGGGCACAGTTTGAATTCGCAAGTGTCCAAACTTTGCTGAGCAGATGTACCCAAAGGCACAGTGCATAGGTAAAAGGAACATCAGACACAGCTAACTAGAGGAGCAGATATACTGTATGACCTAGTTTTAAAAGCAGTGTTTTATATGCACCAAAGGAGAAGCAAAGATCGACCATACTTTTTACTTTTTCCTTGACTTACCACTTTTTTCTTTACTTCCCTTCAGTCTGGCAATTTGATGCCAGTTAGAGGTATGACTGGTAACATACAAGAGGTAGAGATGATAAAATAGTGGAAAAAAAATCTGTAGCAGCAACTTCACCACTAGCTCAGTTTCTTTGTGACTACTTGAGCTATCACACTATCAAAAGAGATACAACAGGAATAGCACCCTGAAACCACATCTGCTATCGTGGCATTCCTCTGAGAATCCTTGAGAGTAGGTGAGATAGCAGGTCAAAATTCAGCTCTTCAGATTAACTGGGCTGCCCTCATATTCAGGCTTTGGTCTTCCTCTCCAGTCCTCACTGCACTTATTAAATGCATAAATAAGACAGAATGTGGGTTGTATCCTTGTCTAACATGCACTTTCTCCTTTGAGAAATATATAAGTGCCCTAATTATAGTCAAGATTTATGCCAACATATTATTATAATGAATGCTATTTTTTAAATAATCACAGGCAGAATTCAGATGTTCTACAACAGGTTTTGTTGGGGCAACCAGTGTCTGCTCTTACCAACAGGAAATACCTTGCAACATCTTATTATTTGCATTATTTGAGTTCCTCTTTATTGATAGCAAAATGCCCCAAGATCATTACCAGAATCTTGTCATCTTGAGAAAAAATGTCAATGAAGATTCAGTGCTTTGAAGAGTGGTATTCATTGACCTGTGCACTAAGAATTAGTGTATTAACTATAAGTTAAATGACCTTGGCATTTAGCTCTGACTTAATAGAGCTAATTCTGGTATTCCATTTGCCAACACTCTGTATCTCACAATCTCTTCTACTACTGTGATCTGCTATTTTTAAGCGTATGGGCAAGCAAACACATTCTTGTAAGCTAAGGTGTGGATCCATATCTAATCAGCCACTCTGTGTATTTGATCTCACTCATATGGGTAAAGGCATTTGCTTGCCCCTCTTGGATAAAGTTTTGCAAAACAGCTCCAGGTTACTGTGTGAGAAAGTGTGTTCATTACTATACTATAGGACATACTAGAATGCCCTAGTTTGTCTCTGCCATGAGTTGTCTGCACATGGACACAATACTCCAGATGCAGCCTCACCAGGGCAGATTAGAGGGGCAGGATCAACTCCCTTGACCTGCTGGCATTGCTTTGCCTAATGCACCCCAGAATACCATCAGCCTTCTTGGCCACAAGGGCACACTGCTGGCTCATGGACAGCTTGTTGCCCACCAGGACTCCCAGGTCCTTCTCCACAGATTTGCTTTCTGTCAGATCAGCCCCAAGCCTGTACTGGTGTATGGGGTTATTGCTCCCCAGGAGCAGAACCCTGCACTTGCCTTTGCTGAACTTCATTACATTCCCCTCTGCTCATCCCTCCAGTCTGACCAGGTCTTGCTGACTGGCAGAGCAACCCCCTGGTGTGTCAGCTGCTCTGCCCAGTTCTGTATCATCATCATACTTTTTGAGGTTCCAGTCTGTCCCTTCATCCAGGTCATGGATGAATAAATTTAACAAGACTGTACCTAGTACTGACCCCTGGGGAATACTCCAAGCCAGGCCTCCAACTAAACTCTGCTCTAAGGTAATTTTGATGACTGGTACAGTTATGCTCCAATAAGATAACAATAGATCAATAGGAGACAGCTCTTCACAGACAAAATTTGGATTGTTATGAGCCCTAGAGGCCTCAAAGTGATATGCTCTGAAATACTGCTACATTTCTGCAATTTCAGTGTGTAACTTCACAAGAGACAGATAGGAAAATGATACAAATGTACTTAAGAATAAAGGAAATGTTTGGTGCAGATGGCACCTATTCAGGAAAATATGGTTTGACCTAAACCAAAACAGGGCAAGGCTTCTATTACTAAAAATTAAGGTTATAGTTTTTAAACTAAAAAGTAGAGAAAGCCAACTGGCACAGAAAAGCATATAGTTCAGGATGACACATATTTAGTGGTGGGAATGTTATTAAATCCTCTGTAATCTTAAGAAAAAAGGACAGGAAAAGGTATTAATAAAATTCAGGAAGGAACCAGACAAACAGTTTCTACATGTGAAGTGTATGAAGCAGATCACCATAAAACAGTCAGCCACAAAAAAACCCAGATATTTGTGTCTCTGCAGTTACATAAGAAGTGTAAAAATGCTGAGGCTGATTGTCCTGGTTTTCAGCTGGAAATCTGACTAATTTGTGCATCTGAGAAGTCTGATGAAAGAAAGCAGCCATTGGGGATGGTATGTCCAGGACCGACTGATACAGACCTGCCAAAATGGCCTGTGTCACTGGAGAATCAGTACTGTTGCATTATAGGCAGCTTTGTGTCACATCCAGTGAACAATTCAGCTGCATCAACACATGAGACAGAATTTTCATGGGCTGAAGGCTGTGACTGGAGGACTATATCATCAGTCACACAATGAGGATGGTAAATGTGGCAGCAATGTTCTTGGGATAAAAAAAATAAAACAACCCAGCTGTGGGAGCAGAAATACAAACAGAAACTACACAGAAATAACAAAACTCTTCAAGTACTCCTAACCAAACTGGGCAAACGCACTGTGGGTGGTGTGTGTTCAGGTGTCACCAGTGTGATTCCTTATGAAAATCAGCCATTCAAGATCCAGTAGAGAGCTCCTTGCAAGATGCGGATCAGCAGCTCTTGACTCAGACTTTTGTCATCCTGAGTCTCTGTAGTGGCTGGAGGACCAGCTTGAGGTCTCCTGCTTCCCAATTGAGACATGGAAGAGCTTTGGCCTGTAACCTTTTGCAAATAAATGTCTACAACTTTAGCTACTTAAATAAAAAAAAACCTGAACCATGCTTGGGAACTGGTGGGGAGAAATCAGCTAGCACAAACAGTATCTTCACCAGGGAACCTTCTCTTGATTTGACAGTGCAGAGAAATGTGTTTCAGTAATCAAAAAATTCCTGTGGAGCTGATTAATCTATTAGCATCATTATAACATAATCATGCAACTTGTACAACATGAGAATACCTGATGAGAAATGAGACTTGGTAGAAAATGGCAAGCTTGAAACCTGGGCTCTCATGAGGGCTTCCCTATCTGAAGGTTTTGGTTCCCTTTTTCACTCTCTTGTAGTGCCACAGATCTTGAAGGAGAATTGCCACTGGGAGCTCCTTAGTTGGCAGGCACCTGGTGCTTTGACAGTGGTTGAAATGTGATCACAGCCACCACAGCAGCCACCTTCTCTTCTGAAACCCCAAGGATGCCCTCAGCAACCTGAGAGTAGAGACAGGACAGTGCTTTTGAGAATGCAACCTGCTCTCCTGCCTAGTGTGAAGGAAGATCAGCACCAACTACTTTCTCACTTCTCTTTCTGAGAATAGTGGAGGTCATTTAATTTTTGCTATTACTTAGTTCCCAGCTCTATTTCAGGACTCAAGGCTTGTGTTTGTTCACAGGAAGTTCAGGGGCTTGGAGGCATCTTGGGTTTTCAAGACTATGCTCTCCCCATCCCTGCTGAAATCACTTGGGACTGGGGCACACTTTCTGCACGTGCATGTAGTGGCCAACCAGCAAATCCATGTGGCATCAGCCTCGTCCTGAGAGGCCTGTTGGGACATGTGAGATGGAGTCACCCATGCCTGTGATAGTCACTTAGCATTAAAGCCTGTGGTGGGTTTAATGTGGTCTGGCAAGCAAATGATGGAAAAAGCCAGTGTTTTGAAACTCAGTGAGGGAACTGGAAGAAATAGGTCTGAGTCTTTTTTAACACATTACCAAGACTTTAATAAAAACATAAAGGCAATGTAAATTCCAGAAGAGCAGCAGTAGTGTCCTTTCTTTCTCTTACTTTGCCACATGATCACAGACATATACAGAGAGAGAGAGGAAGAAAAGGAAAGCAGAGTTTTAAGCTTTAAAATAAATCCATTTTCTTGAGGATTGTGGTTTAGTAAAGGTTGTGCATTAAAAGAGTTTGAGAAAGCTAAAGTAATTCCCACAATCCCTTCTAGCCCCATCCATCCATCCATGCAGGTGAACAAAGCCATAGTGTCCTAACATCTCAGATACTATAGAAAAGAGTGTGGTGATAAAAGTTTTTTTATCACATGATGTGGGGAAGGTTTTGTGCAAGTTAGGGCTAGCTGTTCAGTTCCTCTTTCAATTCTCTGAAACTCTTTTTTAAAAAAATTGAGCACACACACAAAAAACAAATTTCAAAAGTGTTTCCTCAGTTCAAATCTCTCTCCTCTCTCCCACACCATCTCTATAGATGCTTCTGAGATGTACTATAAACTACATGGAAGAGTTACTTGTCTTTGTAGTGCGTAGGCTGATAGTTTTTAGAGCATTTTGTTACAGCATAACTTACACATAAGCCTCAAATTAGTTTAATTTACCTGTTTCTTTAATGTAAAGGAAATCCCTCCTTTTTTTACCAAGACTGATAGAAAGAGAAGACACCTAGCAATTCATCAGCTAAAACCTATGCTTTCCTTTGAAAGGTTGTACAATCACAACAGGAAATATTTTGAAATGGTCACTAATCACAAGACTACTTTTTAGTCTGAACATGTGTTTATACTAGTCTCCTATTTTTAGGTTGCATCACATGCCAACTCCTTGCCATTGCCATTTGTATTACTAGTAGTTATTGCTCTTTTTTTTTTCTCACTTCTTTTTATGCACCTGGTGCAAAACAATATTTGGAAAAGATGCTAATTTTGGCCTAAGCTGTCAAAATGAATTAAACATCCAAATATGTTTGAGCAGTCAGTCCTTTAGCAGTAGCATTCCTGGCAGATTTCCATGCAGCCTTCTGTAAAAGCAAAAGCAAAAGCAATCTTGTCTCCTACTGCCAAAATTGTCATAGCAATGATACTTTGACTGGGACATCAGTATGTCAGGGACCTCTCTACAATGGCACGATATCCAAAGCAGTATGACTTTCTAGATTAGAGAAAGAAACCACCTTGTTGAACATGCCTGTGTGAAAACATGGGTCTGGCACTTCTAAAGTGCTGGGATGAAGTGGACTGAGGACAAGACCCACAATGAGCTTCCTCATGATCATTCCTGCAGAAAGCCATGTCAATAAGGAGGCGAAAATGTTATTGACTTCTTTCTATCTCTTTGCAAAAAAGCCTCCTTGCAATTAAAAGAGGCAGATGATTAAGAATCAGGGCTCTTCTGAGAGCTGACAAGACTGTAGGTGTGCACCAGATCATCTTCAATTCCAGTGCCACAGTTCAGCTGAAAAGCAGTTAAAAGGGTTTCATTAGAAACTGGGTGTAGAAAGAGATTGTGGTTAGTTTTGCTCCATCACAAAAGAAAAAAATAAAAAGACAGAGACACAGAAGAGCAGCAGGTACCTGGAGGCAGTTAGTACAGCACATGAATCCACAGAGAGAGCCCAGTGCACCCACCATCCAAACCTTCTCTGCTCAGGGTTGTAGAAACATAAGTAGACAGAGGCACCTGCCTGCTCAGGAGTCTCCATGGCCCCAGCTGAGATGCCTCATACCTTGTCAGCTCACAATTAGGCATTTTATAATGAGATCCAGAAAACCAGGACACTGAGCAGCAAACAGGCTAGACAACAGGAAATGCTTTGGTCTCTGAGAAAGCTGCAGCTTTCAACACTCAGCTGAGGGTTTCAAGGAGACCTCAAGAAACAACGGTGTATTATGAGAGATTTCTCCCACAGTGAGATGCTTGCCTCAGTCTTGTCTCATAAAAAATGGAAGGATCCAAACCAACAACAGTGATGTTCACACTTCCCAAACATTACTCAACAGGTGTATGGGAGACATGAATTTACTTCTCTCTTCAGAGTGATGAGATTTAAATCTACATCTCCCACCTAGCAATAAGATTTTCTATTAGTCACTTCATATAAAACATAGAAATTACATAGAAATAGAAACTGGAGTTTGCATGTCTTCTCCTCTTTGTTCAGGTGCTGAACAAAGCACTATAGTCAGTGTTTCTCACCTATGGACTTTATATCCCAGTTGCACCATGCAAACTGGAACAAATTCAAGTGCAAGAGTAAAAATAATTTGTAGATAAATAGCTTTAACATGGTGGTTTATGCATTTCTGCAAGAATGGTTGGTTCCAATCAGGTTAGGTAAACATCCCTAGTCTGTAGGGAGTGCCCTATGGCATTGCCACCTTTCCTTTGGCAGTATCCCATGCAGGATATACTCCAGTAAGTCTCCAGTTAGGATATACAGGCTTCTGAGCACAACTGTGGATCATTTCAGGCCTTCAGTCTGAGTTGGGTATTAGGATATACAGGTTTCTGAGTGCATAGTGACTGGTATTCATAGTGTTCATACTGGGCACGCTTAGCAAAAGCTGAGGAGTTGAAGACCTGAGTCTTGAATTTTAGCACTTACAGTGTTGACAAGAGGCTACTAAAGCCTTTTTTTAAATGCTAGCATTAAGGTCAGATATTGGAAATTCCACCTGTGATGAAAATTTTTCTCCTTTGGTGTGGGGTTGGAGCGAATCCCAACAAGTAGGTCAGGCATATGAGCATGCAGAGATCTGATGTTGGGCATGTAATGTCAGCCACAAATGCATATTTGCTTTGCTCTGCCATCTGTGATTATGTTTCTTTTGCAGAAGAATGTCCTCTGCTCCTAGCCAAGTCATCCACTGGTGAGGGAATGAATGAGATGACTGATGATTAGAAGGATGAATGAGAAGACCACAACATTCTTGGTGGTAACAGGCTGACACACTCCACTTTCCTCCTCCTACCAAACTGGTGTCAAATCTTCAATCCTGCCTGCTCATTAAAACCTGAAAATTTGATTGGCTTTCATACTCCCAGTTGGTTGGGAAGATGCATAGATCTACTTATTCGTAGACAGTAAAGAAGAAAAGTACAAGTATCTAAGAGATTGTATATTAAAGAGTTAAGCGGAAGGGAGGAGAAATAAGGAAGTAGTGGTTGAAGCAATCTGCTTTTAAGTATAGAAAAAAAGTTAAAAAGGACTTGATAACATTTCAAACAGAGTGTATAAACAACACAGAAGAGTCCCAAACTAGGTGTTAGGGTTTTTTTCTGGGGTGTGGGGCTGTTCAGAACTAGTGGAAACTATAACGACATCTTAAGAAATGGAAACCCTGCAATTTTAGCCAAAAAAACAAGCACGGTTTTCTCACCCACCCAGACTGAAACATAAAGTGAAGGGATTATTTTTCACAATGAGAAGAGAGGTTGGTCTCCAAACCCTTCCAGTGTAGGATACCACCCTTTTTTCTACTCAGTTATTTTGAGACCAATTAGATCAAAAGTATATAAAACAGAGCAGGTACCTGAAAGTAATTTACCTCAGGGTTTGCCAGGAAGGACAGCTGGACTGTCAGTGTCAGAAAGATAAATACAGACTGATTTGCAGAGAACATTTACATACTCTGTAATTCTGATCTGAGAATGCTATGCTGACTTTTTAAAAATCATACTATATTGGCTGTCTCTTCACTGGGGAAATACTCTTGTCATTTGTCATCGTTGACAGTAGTGATTCAGCCACATTACAATCTCTGTAGCCCTAACATATAAAACAAAATAAATCTAAAGTCACTATGTCTTGCAGATGTGTTCAAGAAAGTGCTGCCATTTGCACCTATCTCTGTGTAGGGCATTGCCAAAATCTGTGGCACCATTTATCACCCAAGTGAGTGGTTGTGGAAAAGGATTTAGACTATGAATGGTTTAGGATTAATTTATTTCACAAGTGAAACAAATGTGAATAAAGTGAATATAAAATAAATGTATAAAAGTAAAAACATTTCGTCTTGATCTTCAGAGCTATTTAGTTGCTTAATTGCTGCAATCTTAACTTTCTGCTTCTATATAATCTCATTTAACACTTTTGCATGAAACAACAGACAGTAAGTAACAGTCTGTAAGATTTTTATTTATCAGCACCACTGCGAGTTATCTACCTTCAATGCCTTTGATGGCAACACATCAAGACACTTAAGCTTTGGCTCTGATCTCAAAAAAGGAAATAAACCCCCACAAGTATCTACAGCATATTTCTCTAGAGGAGGAGAACATGGAGACATTAATGTTGACACAAAAAGCTCAGCCTGAATATATTTCAGGGGACACTTGTTTTTCTTCTGCCAAGAAAGTAAAAGGGCACAAACATTAGAAGACACATGAGTTGAGTAAGCCTATCAGCCTACTATAGCATTTAAAACTGTGCCATGTCCTGTTAATTTCTCTGAGAAGTGCTGTTGATGGAAAACTTCATTTTCATCTTTTTAAGTTGAGAAAAAGCTTTCACAAGTATATATGATTTTAAATCTCAAACATTTAACATACACTGAACCTGAAACACCTCAGTGATTTGTTTGCAAGGCTATTTTATCCACCAAGACCAGGTTTTAAGATTATATATCTGCACAGCCAAGATTTGCTGAGGTTGCAAAAGCCAGATGTAACAGGAAAATTCATTCTTCATCCTCCTAGGGGTGTTGAAGATATCTTTATGCCCCATGGGAGAAATGTATGACTAAGAAGGCATATCTTCATGTGAAAGAGTGGGTTCCAGATATTTTCTTTGACAAGGATGTACAGATTTGGGTCATGAATTGGGCTGATAAAGAGGTGTTGTATGCAATGTGCAAAGCAGCGTTTAGGTCAGCCTAACAGCTTGATCTTGCTTCTGCTTAACACAGTCTCACAATCATCTGCTAGCAGCCAACTCCTGTTAGCTGAAATCCTGGCTAGGATGCAAACTTTTTGACCAAGTGTTTCCAAAGAACTCCAAAACTCTGATCAGTGCACTGATTATTTGAGCACTCTGTAACTGAGATCACTATCTTTGCAGAGACCTGGGATTGAGGGGAGGGGAACGTGCCCCTTATGGAAATGTCTTGCCTGTTCCTTTCTTGTTGAAATACTCACAATGCTCATATCTCTCAGGAGGGTTACTGTTCTGTCAGCCGGAACAAATAAACAGCTGAAGAGCCTGGGAGCCAGAATTTCATCAGCAGGTTTCCCTGCTTGCTTTGCAGTTTAATGATCCTACTAGTGAAGAGGTGAAAGTCAAGAAGCCAAAGACAGTAAATCAGCCAAGCTGCCAAGAAACTCTACAAGTTGCTGGCTGGGATATGGACAAGTGTAAATATGCTCTTTTCTACTTGATCTTTGTTGGAACCAATGCCATCCCAGCAATTTTACAAAGGCAAAATACCCCATCAGAAAAATTTAGACTTTCTTCTCCTCATTGCTCAATGAATGACACTATGTCCTAGGTGCAGTGTACTGTTCAAACTCTTGTCCTAAATGCTAAACAAATAACTGATTTGTGGGCGTTTTTGTGGCATCCAGTGTTGTAGCATCAAAGTGCTTCAAAAAGCCCTGCCAATTTCTTCTTTGCATCCTTTCTCTGAAGGCTGTAATAAATAATAATGAATAATAAATAAATAATGAAGATTATTTCACTCCATATCACAAAGAGGAAAGTGAGGAATGGAGGCCTAGAGTTGCTTAGGACCTGGTTTCTAAGAACATTTGGCATATCATAAAATGCTACTGTTTCAAAGCCACAGTTCTATTGACCTTATCTGGATTTGTGAGTACTCAATAATTCTGCAAGTCAGATCCAGGTGGCTTTTAATAAGCATTTGAAAATTGGGAACTCAAAGCTAGTGCTTCTTTCTGAAAGGTTAACCCCTTGAAGCCAGATCAGAAACAGAATTTCAGGCTCCTAAGATAAGCGTCACATCAGTGGAAGAATGAAGGCAGTGATGAAGACTTAGGTGTCTCAGAGTGTGATCTGAAGTCACAAAATGATAAGGAACACTGTGAAGATAGCACTGTTCACGTGCTGCATACATAGGTCATCCAGAGCAGATGATGGATGAGCCTTGGAAACATGAAAACTTGGGGGGACAAAAATCTTAGTAAGTCTCACAGAACATCCTCTTTCTCACAGGAAAACTACTGGAAGATCTGAACCTTGAATCTTTGTCAAAGTTCCTTTTATGAAAATTCCCTGTTCCCTTTTCTTTCTGGGGACTAAATGATTTGCTACAATGTTTTAAGATGGTTGATAGAAGACAAACACTTCCCTTCCCTGTCTGAATGATAAAGTAGCGGTTAGTATCAGGAAATAGATGCCTAAGCTGCCTCCCAAGTCTGACCATGGGGACTTATTATCTGAACAGCAGATTGCTTTAACCACAAAGCTTCTGGGCACTGACCATATTTCACATCAAAGATGTGCAATTAAAAAATTAGAAATACAACAGCTCAGGGAAAGACAAAAATGCCATGCAGGAGGGCAAGAGATTCTCTAGCCTGATGTCATATGGTATGGAATATCCCTTTGATCGGTTTGGGTCACCTATTCCAGATGTGTCTCCTCCCAACCTCCCATACACTCCCAACTTCCTTGCCAGCATGCATAAAGCAGAAGAGACCTTGGCTCTGTGTAAGCTTTGCTCAGCAGTAACAGAAACATTTCTATATTATCAACCCTGTGTTCTGCACAAATCCAAAACATAGCCCTATATTAGCCACTGTGAAGAAAGTTAACTCTATCCCAGCCCAAAACAGCACACCATCATTGCTAGTATACTATCTAGCTAGCAAGGAAGGAGGTGGATAAACCTTTAAATTCTTTCCACAGACAGTGTTGAACGTGCATGCTCTTTCTCCTAAGAGAGTGCTCTAGAGGAGGAGTTACACTGCTTCCTACTCCTTGACCTTTTGAAAAGAAAGTACTTGTATTTGTAAAGAAGAAACATAGTGTCACTGATGTGCTTTAAGCATGGTCCTTACTGGCAGCAGGTCAGCTCTCACAGTCCTATCAAAATCCAGTGGTTCTATTCTTGCAAATTGATATCTCCTCTATATTGGTCCTTAAGTATCTTAAGTACTGCTACCTCAAGTTCTGCTATCTTATGTTATGAGAAGCAATAACTAGGGTATAATTCCCCAGTAGTCAGAGCCTGCATGAGAGTTTTCCCTGTTTGGAGCTGAGGCTCTGAAGTTCCATCCCAGCTCCAATCCAGGCATTTCTCATGTTTCCTTTTCTTATAGTAGAGGCCTTTTCCAGCAACACACAAGACTTGCAGGTAGAATCAGTGGCAAAATCTAATTTCGCGGAACATTACTCAGTCACTAAAATCACAAGGCTACTTTGCTGCTTCCTGTAGTTCTACATCTCAGTCAGCATATGTCCTCCAGCAGTAAACAGATGAGAGCTGAACAAAGAGACAGGCAATGGTCTTCCTCTGAATGGGCTGTTGATGGATTTTTTGTGCTAAAGTATTCTTCTGTAATATTTACACTTAGGAGGCTAGGAACTATATCTCATGCACAAGAGAGATTTTACTACATGAAAAACATGTCAATATTAGTAAATTAAATGCTGGCAGAACAAGGGCTCAGGCCATGAAATTTGGTTCCTTGGGCTGTTACAGTTCTGCCACAGGTTTGTCTCATACCAACTAATGCTCCCTCAAACAACTCTGAGCCACACAAAACTTCTTGTACAGCTGAAGAGTTATACAGACAAAAGACCATTACAAAAAAGGAATTTGGATTTGTTTCAGAGGCTGAAAGCAGTTACTACAGATGTGACAAATCAGCTAAAGATTAGGATTAAACTGGTCCCAGCAAGTAAATGTAGTGCAAAATTACTCCTGGGTAAAAACATTTTCTGTCTATCCCACTAGAGGGTGCAGACAAACCTACTCTGACTTCAGGATTTACTTTTAGGGTACTAAGACCTGGATATTTCATGTTTTTCTCCAGAGTATTTGAGGGGAAAAACTGAAAGGATCATGCCTTGCTGCCCTCTACAAATGTGCTTTTATCATCAGTAGAATGTAACCCAAAGTCTGTCTTCCTCCCATTAACTGCTGTACAACACCATGCTCTGTCCACATCTACCTTGAGTTCATACTGCTAGTTTTTCTCTTCTCTTTTTTCTTTTGTCGTTTCCTCACCATTTCTGTGCCCACATATCCACAGTTTCCCACCCTACCTCTCACCACTGCCTGTGTTCCAGGAGGATTTCCCTTTGATCCCTGCACTGCTTGACTGTCACAAGGTGAAGTGACTAAAGTACAAAAAAGGCTTATTCTCACAGTTTTCGGCTCCTGAACCATTGTAGCCCTGAATTGGGGTCTACTCATTGTACCCAGGATCCTAGGAGAACAGGATTTCAACTGGGTGTGATTTAGAGAGAAGTTGGGGGTGGGGGGGAGGAAAAGGAAAGAAAGGAAAAGTCTTAACAAAATTATTCCTTTGTGCTTACTAACCTACTCAAAGCAGAGGCTTGTGTTCCTGAATATTCCCTTATTGCCTCAGCAATTGCCTCGTACAGCTAAACTCTGCATGTAACATCCTGCCAAAGAAAATGCAAAACTTTTCATCTTAAATGTTGATCAGACTTACAGGCAGCTCCCAAAGGAATTTGTCTCGCTGTGTCACCACTGATGTTTCTGTACTCCAGCAGATCAGATTTCCTCTATGAGTAAGAGCTGCAGAAAGGAACAAAAAAAAAAAATCATTTAAGAATCAGTTGTTGCAAAAAATAAAAATAAAAGAACATATCTAAAGATAACTACAGTGATAAGCAGTGATAAAACTGTTTTCTGTAGCTTTAAATATATAGTTCACTAGCTGTAAAACATACCCGTGCAGGACAACTAAAGATGCAGAATATCCACATCTGAAGATGAAGAAAAGATAAAAGAGCAAATGCTTTTTGTTGGCTTTGTGTTTTCCCTTCTTATTTTTGCAGATGTGAATCAGGTGCAGTGTATCTGGTAGTAAGCAACCCTAGCTGCTTCTTCCTCACCCTACCAGTGTGTAGTTTCTGTTCTTATTTCAAGACTTAATCAGCAGTTGGGAGAGTGGGGATGTGAGGGTAAAATTATTTGCAATTCACCAGCTGCTGAGCCTGAATTTGTTGCAGTAGTGTGAAGATGTGACAAGTATGTGCAGCTCTTGATGGCCAAGCTTATTGATCCCTTGCCCCAGCCTGAAGAACTTTCGGGCCCTCATCAGTCTGTGTACAAAAAGGCAGAATCTCTGTTAGGGTATCAATGACAGCTAAAATTCAGCATTAAAAAAAATGGAGTTGTTGCATGAAGTGTACACAGATCTCTTTCTGAATGTTTAGCTTTAGTTAAATACTCAGCAAAACTGAAAAATAAGACTAGCAATGGAAAATTTCTATAAGGACAGAAGGCTTACAATAAAAATATATGAATAGAGACTGGATCGAACTGACATCACCAGATTCAAAGATGTAGAAAATGAATCCTTTGGGATATTTCTAATTGATTAGCACCTACATTTAGACAAAAATTGGATTATATTACCCACTTTAAACCTATTTTAAAATAACAACCCTAAATCTCAGGCTGAGACCCTCTCAGGTTTCCTGCATATAAATAGCAAGCCCAGAAGGAACTCCAACTTGACCTTCCCATTTGAGAACTGGCAGCAAGAATAATCAAGCCCAAGGAATAATATTAAAGACATTTACTTATAGAATGAGCTCATTTAATCCAGGAATTTTGGAGGCAGTAGTCAAGAACCAAACATTCCCATTTCTATAAAGTCATTTTTCAGAGGACAGCTACATTTTCAAGCTCTTTTTGCACACCGTGAAGGAGACCAGTGCCAATAAATATGCCTGATAAGAAAACCATCCTTCTGTCCATGTGAAGGCCTTGCAGACATTAGTTGCCAGCAGTGAAGCCCCCTGAACTTCTGCTTCAAACCAACTTTTTATCTGGAAACTGCAAATATGAAGTGAAGATTTTAGGTGGCAATATGTGTGCAAAACACCAGCACATCTTTTAAACGTGCTGCGACAGGCACTCGGTGTCTTTATTTTTGAGCAGGACAGAGGGGTTCACCACTAAATAGCTTGTTGTGTCATGGTTGTGGCTGTCAGGTTTTCAAGAAATGTACCTGAAGGGATGCTAAAAACTGAAGGCAGGAGCAGTGGCTAAGCTGCTGGCTGGCAACAGGGGACACCTGGGTTCGGTTTGCTCTTCCCACCCAAAGCTGCTGAGCACTTTTCCTTGAGCCAGGCCTATGAAGGAACTGGGAAACATGACTGGAGGATGGGTAGGCACACCTCAGTCAGATTTCCTCTGGCAAGCTATAGCACAGGCTGCAAGTATTTAGCAGCTAAGGCCATATCGACCTGTAAGGAAAGGCAAATCACTTAGCATCGATGTTCAAACGGAGAAAACTAAGGCTGATGTGTTTCTACCCATACCATAGCCTCTTCCCCAGCAGAATGGTGACATGTTCTCTGTCTGTGTCTAAACTGACATAGAGCTGTTTGCATGGGAGAACTTGGGATTCTTGATCAGATTGCCTGCACTGGGGAGCTGCGAAAAGCAGGGCACAAATCTGGTATTCACTGGGATTCATCCGAGTTCCCCATCTGTAGATGCAGAGGCAAAGCTTCTGTGGAGCTCATGGAGTCTGCTAAGGGTGAAATTCATTACAGAGGTCCAAGTGCTACCATAGTAGCAATCCCACAAGTAAGGCAGAAGTGATGTAGGAATGGAGTCCAAACATGGATGGAAATTATGTGTCTGAATCAAAGGAATTCTTTTAAAAATCCTAACTAGATTCTCTCAACCACTATGGATAAAATCCAGACAGTGTTTATACCAAACATTCGAGGAGCCAATGTCCAAACATTAAAACTGATTACAAGCAAAGATTTAAAAAAAAACCCACAAATGCTAAACACCTGAGTCTCCAGTGTATGACTTCACCCAGGGATCAGTATGGCACGTAAAATTTCACTTTCTGTATGGTGAATTATTGCATTATTGCAATAACTGCCCTACAGATGGCTATTTTATGCTTATTTGTGAACTATTAGAAAGCCACCACCTTCATTCAAATAGTCTCTCTCCTCATCTATTGAGAAACAACAAATGCAGTTTGCAAGAGTGCCCTATGTTACGAGACTTCCTCCTGGTGCCTGTCTGTCTGAGTTCAGTTTTTATGCCTCAAAAGACCCCAATGAAATCATATCAGTTTACGATATGGTTCTACAGTCACTTCTGTGTGTATGTTTGGTTGCTGCACACCTCAGGAACTGTTTCAGGATGAGTACAATACGTGACTCTGCAACAGCTAAAGATAGATATCAGGTCCACATTTACAAATAAAACTGGTCCAGAATTATCTGTTTGGTTCCCACCCCCCTCAAAATATGTAGAATCTCATTCTTCCTCCTTTTAAACACACGGTTGAAGAGAAACTATGATTTTTACTACTCTCCTCACTAAAGCAAACTGTGCACCTGTGAACCTCTTATTTTGACAGTAGTCTGTGCAGAACGAACTCCTTAAAACTGGCAATCAAAATTTTCTTTCTCTCTTACTGCAGTATTTACTGTCATAATTCTGACTTCTAAATAGATGCAACCTAGCTTTTTAATTACCATTTTTCTGTTATTAAGCCGTTGTTAAGTTCTCCCTTTATTCCTACAGCTCACAGTTGTCTGGCACAAAGGCACATGTACTTCTTGGATTGCAATGTACTTTGTTCTCCCATCGGATGTAAATAACAGGAGGGAGAAAAAATCAGTCCTGACTCTGCTGAAAAAGGGTTTTGAATAAACAATGAAGAAGTGAAAAGCTGTACTCCTTACCTGGTCTAGGACGTACAGAGCACCTTGAAAGGCTCTTAAGTGACACAGAAGAATTAGAAATAGTTGCAAGTCTGCGCTCATCCAACCAGAGGGCTCAGGAAACGACGGCATATTTTGCAATGATTTAACTCCTTCCTCACTTCTGAGTCTTTGCTTTTTCAAGTGCAGTAAAAAAAAAACAACAGCCCATCTTACCCTTCTGCTGCAGTTTAGTAACTAATGCCATTCTCCACATGATTTCTGTTTCACACTGAGCATATACAGGTGGCCAGAGGAGACGAGTCTGATCCCCACCATGAAAGAGAAAAATTGCAGTGTTTTCTGTGCAACTGTGACCAAGTACATTTTACTCTGGAGTGATGCTTACATGAAAAGGTATAGAAATGGCTAATGGCCCGAGCTCCCAACTCTCATTTATACAAGAGGCTTAGTGCAATATTCTCAATATAATTTTAGTGTTGTGGTGCCCAACACAGCAATGTAAAAAACCAGGGTTATTGAGGTTATTTAAAGGACTGGCATCCATTGCAGTCTGCATAGGCATTTGATGTACATAGAGTGTATGATACTTTTATCCACAGGAGCTCTCTAGGTGAAATTCAGATGTTCTGGAGCATCAGGAGTCATTTCCTCCATGCATAAAACCCCTTCTGTGCCTAAAAACCTGTTTCCCATGCCTGAATGTATCTTTGACTAAAAGGCATCTCTGACACTGAGCACTCTACAAAACCATTAGCCTGAAAATGATGAAAGGTCAGTTCTACACTAGTGCACAGGTAGGAGCACAGGCTGCCATGGAGGAGTAGGCACTTCCATGCTAAACCCATGGTGGCACCTGGGCTTCTGAGCCTGTGGAGAGACCTCATGCTTGGGTTTTCTGAGGCAGGAATGGGGTTGTCTCACCTAGCTCTGGGCATTTGTGCTGCAGACATCTACACCAGAGCTGGTCATTCAAGCCATTCTTGACTACAGGCAATGGAGAGATACAGACCTTTGCAAGGCTCTTTATCTGGGAGCTTTAACATCCAAGTAAGAGTTCCTTTTGCTATCTAGATATATGCTTGTGTAATCTTTTCATGCAATCAAGATTTTGTGAAAACTGCCTATAAAATCCTAATTCTCTTGAAGTTAAATTTTTTCCATTGATTTCCCAGTGATTATTTCCTGTAGTAATGAATCAAGAGGCATGTTCCCACAAGTCTCTGATGAGGGTGGTCTGCACTTGACGTTCATCCTTTCACGATCTGCCACAAAAATAATGTGGATACTCAAGATCCTTGGTTTAAGCAGGTGCATAGGTTTGGGTTTTGGTTTTTTTTGAATGGAGGCCAAAACATTTGGCTGATTCCTCAATCTATTTATGATACCGTTTCATATACAGAAACATGAGGTCATTTTACATTAAACATGGTTGCAGGGAAGACACTCAAGTTCTCTTGCTTTGACTCCTCTCACTTCCACATACCAAAACTGAACCAACTGTCAGTCTTTTGTCAGCTGCTGGACTTGCTTCTCACCATGAGCCCACAGGTAAACAGGAAGGAGTTTCAGTCTCAAAGCTTTAAAGCATGCAAAATATATTCAATCAGACCTTGCAAAAACTAATGAGATGTGGTTTGCTTCCCAGGTTGTTTTATTTGACAATTAAATAATAATAATTATTAGGTAAAAATAATAATTACTACTACTACAAGGCATTCAATATGATGGTCCTCATTTGTCCATGTTAAAATTGCCTCTTAAATCAATTTGGTGCTAAGAAAACATCCCTCAGAAGACTGGTCATCTTTCAGAATGATTATGAGCAATGCTGTGAATTTTTATAGATGAGTTTCCTTTGGGTGAAGTTCTAGTCCCCTGAAACTCCATACTTAGCTTCTTATTGAGCTCAGGAGGGTCAGGAGTTCACCTTCAAGTGTTCCCTGGAGGTGTCTCAAGCAGTCTATAAGTATTTATGTTCCTGCCTTTGTTGGTAAGCATCTGCAGTTTGGCTGTGTTTTCCTTGGAGGCAGGGACATGACTTTTGTGTAAGACATTTTGGACTAGTCTGGTAATAGTTGAGACTTTTTTTCCTTTTTTTTTTTTTTTGTTAGAAACCTCCTCAGTATCTCTCCAGTGCAGATATCTTCCTTTCAGGGTCAGTCTGCACCACTCTTGAGGATGACCTGAATGTGGCTCTGGTTCCTCGAGCTCAGAGGAAGCAGATGCTGATGGGGATCTGATTTGCACATAGCCCTGAGGGCTCCCCAGCCTCAGAACCTACCAACATTTCACATAAAAGAAGAAATAAATGATCTTGGGGAGCTGCACTAAAGCTAAACGTGGCTATTCATTAACAGGAATGTTATTCCCAGAGAAACAAATACTAGCTTCTTTTCTGCAGCTGAGTGTCTGGGGTAGCATAAAATTGTAGGCTAAATACAGGACCTGCATTGGGTCCCTCTGACGGACCCAGCCTGGCAGTCCATGAACACAGGAAGGGCTAACCACAGAAGGGCATGGCACAACATTAGCTGCAACATGAAGTGAGAGGCAAACTGTCGTTGCAACTTCCCAAAGGGTTCTTCATCTCAGCTTGATGTGCACTGGGAGACAAAGAGCTTGCACAGGTGGTGGTGGAGAGGTCTGTGAGCACAGAGTGTGAACAGGCTGGTGGAAGGTGGGCAATCTCAAGAAAGAAGTCCTGTGATTTGGAAGTGAGAAGATGGAAGGGTAAATCTGTATGGAAGTGAAGGAAGGTGGCAGGAGCAAGGGAGGCTGAGAGAACAAGTCCCTGAACTGTGGCAGGAAGGCAAGCAGAACAGAGGGGGACAAAAGAGGGTCTGGTGGTGTCCATCCTGTATGATAGCAGAGGGGAAGGAAAGGAGAAGAGTATTTTCAGAGACTTCTGCTTCTCTGTCATTCAGCACCAGAACATGTTGACCAGGTCTCCAGGGTTCATGCACTTGGTACATTCTAGGCAGGCAAGATCACCCTGGCATGAAGCATCCCACAGCAAGGTGAGCTTTTTCAAGTGATGAATGGAAGGCAGGCAACCAGTGAAAAGAAAGGAGACAACCCTGTCTCACAATCAACCTGATCATCTCGAAGTGCTTTAACATCCACCCATCTCCAGAGCTCAGAAATGAGTTTTTTGCCAACAGTGACATGACAGACAGAATACATGACAGACAGAATGCATTACTTCAGTGCTCATTGTCCAGGTGGCAAAAATAATTTTTGACCAATGCCATTGTGCTGGGTGTACTATGATGCCATTACTCCAGCCCTCAGTTATGAGCTCAGAAATGATTGCCTATTTCAGTACTAACATGCAATCCCCTGTGGAGCTCTCCAAAAAGAAGATATTCCTATTAACTCTCTGTGGAATAAGGAGATGATCTAGGCCAAGCACTTCTAGCATTAGATTCAGTATCCAGATGTTCTAGGCCCATGAAGGGGTGGTTTGCTGAGAAAGAAAACCTACCTAAGAGGTTTTTTCTTGCACAGATGTGACCTGATTCTTTGTCCAATGTCACAGCCTTTGACACATTTTGACTAGCAGCTATTCATCCTTTAAACTGCAGGTTCATATAGTTTTGCCCAAGAGCAAATGAAGGGAAAAATACCTCAAAGCAAAAAAGATTAATTTCAGTGTTTTCAAACTGTCATATCTTCATTTCAGCATAGGAAATTTCTGTCATAGAAAATGAGTGCTGCTGCCCAGTTCCATGGCAGTGGTAGTGGTACATGATATGGGTCTTTGCTTTGTTTGAGATGGGTCTTCCATCCTCTAGGGGAGCATTTCAGGCACTGAACTGCAGTGTAGTTTGGGGTCAGTATCTCTCCAACTAGATCTGTTCTCCCACATCCAGGGAGGCTTCCTGCTTTTTGCATTGAGGTGAGTGTCCTGGTTGCATTCCAGAACCAAAATGTGTCAAGACTTTCAGACTCAACATCTCCTCCCACTCCAAACACACTCACATATACCTCTTGGTTTCTAGGCAAAACTGGAGGCATTCTCCAAAACAGATTCCTGGCATGTATTTTTGTAAGCAAGGTTCTTGTGCTGTGTGGAGGCAATGTGGGAACGGGTGAGTGAGACCCTATTGCAAGCAAGGGCTGCAAAGAAGTCTATGAAGGAAGGGAGGGAGAGTCATGACAGATGGCAGAGGGGAGTTAATACTCTATGATGTGCAAGGGGGGATGGAGAAGCAGAGGATCAGGGAAAAGGGGAAACAGCTCTTAGGTAGGATGAGGCAGAGGACAGAGCCTGCAAGCCAGGAACGACCCAGCTCATCAGATACACTGTGGCATGTGTCAGAGGGCAAGTTCAGATGCAGCGTTTCCTTTCCTGTTCTATGTTGTACAAAATATTGAACTACTCTCTGTGCAGAATGAATCTGCAGTCTGGTGACTCTTCCTGGGAGGGACTTGATGTTTGGATTGAGAACCAAGAGGTGCCTCAGTTCTCTGCAGCTGAAACTAAAACCCACTTTGTGAAGCACAAGAGCTCTGCTTCCAGGTCTGTGAATTACACCTCACATAACCCCTCTCAATCTAACATTGACATTTTTAGAAAAAAGAAATCCCAAATGGAAAAATGCATTTGGACTGCAATTGAAGATTTCAACAGCACAAAAGAAAGTAGACATTTCTTGATTCACTGAAAATTCTTGAATTTTTTTATCCCTGATCCTCAGTGTGTCAGGTGTTTTAAGGTTTTAATCACACTGTCAGTGCAGTTTTGATCACTGCCTCCATGGCAGCAGTTCACAAGCTCAGTCTGAATAAATTCACCTGTGCATCACAAAGCAGCTAGTGCCTTAGCTTGAATTGACTCAGCTTTGAGAAAGCCAATAACTGCTTTTGAAACCATTTAGAATACAACATGCTTGCTGATTGCTGGTCTGACTAACCCCTACAAGGCAGATTTCAGTTTGATAATCCTGATAGTCAGACTTTAAAAGTGACTTCCCCTTGCTATTATTTTCATTTGATCCCTACATAAGTATGTTTCCCCTAATTTTTCAGTCACTGTAAAGCAGCTATTTATTAGGAGAGAAGGAAAAAATGTGCAGGAATCAGAATTTCTACACCACTCAGCTTGGTGTCATCTGCAAATTTGCTGAGGGTGCACTTGATCCCTTCATCTGTGTCATTAATGAAGATATTAAATAGAGTCTCAATACAGTCCCCTGAGGGACACCACTTGTTACTGATGTCCATTGGGACTCAGAGCCATTGGCCACTACTCTCTGGATGTGACCATCCAACCAATTCCTCATCCAACAAACAGTCCAGCCATTGAAACCATCTCTCTCCAACTCAGAGAATATGTTAATAGAGACTAAGTCAAAGACCTTACAGAAGTCCAAACAGAAAATATCTCTTCCCTTGCCCACTGATGTAGACACTCCTTTGTCAAAGCCACTTGGCTAGTCAGACAGAACTTACCCTTGGTGAAGCCTGCTGGATGTCTCTAATCACCTTGTCCTTCATGAGTCTTAGCATAACTTCTAGGATCTGTTCCATGATCTTTCCAGGCACAGAGGTGAGGCTGACGGGTCAGTAGTTTTCCAGGGTCCTCCTTTCTACCCTTTTTAAAGATGGGTACAATGTTCTCCTTTTTTCCAGTTATCAGGAAATTCACATGAATTTTTGAATATCATGGAGAGTGGCTTGGAAACTACATCAACTAATTCCCCCAGGACTCTGGCATGCATCTCATCAGGTCACGTAGACTTAGGCACAATCTAGGTCCTCAAGTGGTCATGAATCTGATCTCCTACAGTGAGAAGCACTTTGTTGTTTGAGTACATTAGCCACAAGACTTGTTTTCTGCCAGACCTCAGTAGCCAGCCCAGACACTTCAGTGGCTGGTGGGCAGACTGGCAGGAAACCAATGCTTCCTGTCTGCCTGTTCCCTGATTAACCAAGCTCGTGGATATAACACAGAATGGTTTGGATTGGAAGGGACCATTAAGGATCACCTAGTCCAAGCCCAAATGAGACTCATAAGTGGGAAAGCCTTTCTTCAGGCTGCCCAGCTTCCTAGGTTCTAGTAATCACTGTCACTAACTCTTGAACAAAACAGGCAGGAAAAATGGTCAGCTCCTGCAAAAGTCAATACTTAAGGAAGCAAAGTATTTTCTGTGGCTAAAAAATATTTTTTTAATGATTTGGGTTTGGTTTTGCTTTTTGTTTTATCAACTAAAGTGTTTTGTTGTGCAGCATTTTGGAAAGCTTTTTTTATTTGGTTTTGTTACTCAGATGTAGAATGTGACAAATTAGAATATGCCCAGTAGATGCTTCAGAGCAGTCATCAGCACTGGGAGCAGAGGCTGCTGAAAAATGAGACTGTGGCTATCTCACACAGGATGGGAGGATCCCTGTAGGTTTTGGTTTGGTTTTTGTTTGGTTTTTTCCCCTCTGTCCTCTTCTTGCATCACACAGCTGCTGGGAAAATGTATGCACCCATATTTGGGTAAGCAGATGCTGACAAGTCTTGACTGCCATCAAAAATCTCTGGTAGAGATATATACTTCTATCCCTGAGACAAGATGCCCAAGACACAGGCCTGCCTACTGAACAAAAAAGAAAAACAAAAGGTGAAAGAGTTACCAGCCAGCCAGCACCAGCAATTCCACCCACCAAGACAGGGGGATTGTCATCCAGGCCTTTAAGAGGACTCAGGATTAGGCCCACCAGGGAGGTGGAAGCCTAATTTTTTGCTGTTAAAATGTTGTTTTTCAGAAGCTGTATAAGATGTGCTATTTTTCTCTAACTTCTCACTGATTACAAACGGATTACAGGAAGGAAGCACTCCACCCAGTTTCTTAATTTATCATGCACCATTGCTTAAAGGTGTGATCTGTGTCTCAACAGAAATCTGGTTTTACCCCTTCTTTTTAAGACAAGAGGAAAATAAAAAAATGCAGATGATCTGACTGCTCGTTAATTATTTATTTTATGGCTGTTGCACACAGAAAAGCTCTTGATTTTTCCAGCCACACATTTGCTAAGAAATCTTTTCAGCAAGATACAAAAAAAAATGTAGTGGTATTTTTTGCAGACAGGAAATGGGGCATGTATGAGAGTGGTTAGATGGTGCATATTTCCAAAGGGTTCTGTGTTGCAGCTCAAGTCAGGAACCTGGATCCTATTCCTATGATACAAATATCCATCAGTATTTTTAGTCTTATAATTATTCTGTAGATCATCACATAAATAAAAGTGAGTGTCAGACTGTTTTCCCGGCTTTGCTATGGTGCAAGTGAAACCATGGCAGATCCTGAAATGATTCCAGTCTTCCTGACATCCTTATGGGGCTATGGCTTTGCTCCTGACATCTTTTATTGCCTTTGCTTGCAAAGCTGTGCATGCAAAATGCTTCCATTCTGGGCATGGCATGTACTTTGAGTGACTCAGGCAAAAACCTGCTCACGCATGGCTCTTGGGATGGAAGGGCAGTAGGGAGGGGAAAAGCAAGGAAGTAAGCAGAATGGCTTGGGAAGATTTTATAGACATGCCCAGGCAGCCGGGGAGAATCTGTCTGGGGTGCTTGCTGTGCCACGTGTCCTCTCAGCTGCAGCTTTCCAGAGAAGTGGCAGCCTCACATGCAAACCTGCTGGCTTGGATGGCCTCGGTGCTCCAGCTGTGGCATGACTTGCACTCCCATAGGGCACAGCTGATTTTGTGGCTTCCTGGCAGCAGACGTGGACCTAGGACCAAAGTTTGGGCAGCAGGTGAGGCTGTAAAGCCTGTGTTTAGAGGAAGGAGAGGTGCAAAGCAGCAGGGTGATTTTGTACTGTGCCACGCTTTGCCATACACTTCAGATACCAAGGGTGACATAGCACGACGGGCCATGCCCGGAAAGGGCTGATAAAAGCACCAACACCATTAGGAAATGCACATACAATGTGTTAACACTGAATGTATCAACAATGCGAATCCTGATTGCAAAGAGGAAACCAAATTTACGTAGACAGATTAAAGCTAATCTGTGGATATTTTTGCCATTCAGTTTTTAAGTGGAGGCTCTGTCAACTCATCTGCACTTACCCTTGACCCAGACAACAATGAATTTTGCTCTCAGGCCAGATATGTCTTTGCTGCATGACTGAATGTGTATTGTATTGTCTTCAGTAATTTCCTTTAGCAATGCAAAAGGGAAAGAAGCTTTAGAATTTTTTTAAGCCCATGAAACGTAGTCCCAGCAGAGTGAGGGGTCCCTGCAGTAATCTACACCTTGCATTTCTAATTCAGAGATGTTCATATGCTGGAATATGATGATGCCAAGGAAGATCAGTTTCTTTCTTACTATTCACACTGATCTGTCTTTTGTGCCAATAATTGTCTCCCAAAGAAGTCACAATCATGTTCTGGCAGAGAGCAGCTTACACTCAGATGTGGTTTTTGCAATCTAAGCTCTAAAGTAGCAGTCTTTTCAGGTCCCAAGAAAAACTAATGTCTATCTATTCCAGATTAAATATATTTTCAGTTCTGCAGTTCTGCTCTCAGGAAGATCTTGGCTTATCTGCATTTCCATTGCACGTCTCAGGAATGTATCTGCAGACCTTCATTTAGGTCTTTTGTTGAAACTCTTTGCAGCACAATAACGACAACAATGGGATTAAAGCAGAGACTGTTTAATGCCAGCAAAAGCTTATATAACCCCAAACAAACTCTTCAGTTTGTCAATATAGGCTAACTCAACTACTGTTATCACTGTTTCATGCATATAGCACATCATAAAATTCTTACACAAAACAAACTTGAAAGCACTAGTGTGCTTTTTGGTTTCCCCCAAATTGTTGTACAAGGGGAAGTGAAAAGTTTTCAGCAAGAAGCTTCTGAATAATTGTGATACCATTGCTAGTGAGCAGGGAGAGAGCACAGGAACCTATAAGCCAAAGCAGCATCTCTAATGTAAGCAGAGTATCTTAAGGAAAACACAGTTCAGGGCAAGAAACACATCAAAGTGAGCTGTTGTCTGCCATTCCTGCACTGAAAAGGGAGATGTGTCTTCCTAAGTGGAAGTAAAGAGTAAAGATCTTTCCTGGGGATGGCAGGCAACATAGGCTCCCATGCTATCCAGTGAAGAGCTGCTGGTCAGTTTAAGGGGGAATTTCACAAAGGGAGCCCAAGGCATCCAGCAGCTCCAGGGGACCTGCCAGAAGCCTGGGCTGACAGGGGAGTGATGAACAGAGGGCTGTCAAGGCAGTGTGCAGCTCTTGCTCTTGGGCATCTCCTCTGTTTTGGTAGCTAATCCTGCCACAGTGGTAGGAAGTTGGTGATCTCTACTGCAGTTGCTTTCCTAGGTAAGAATAGAAGGTTTTTTTCTTGTTTGTTTTGGTTTGATTGTATTTAGGCTGATTGCCCATCTCTGTCTTGGAGAATGACTCCTCTAGCATAGAGCAAGGCAGGTGCTGCAAATATATTCTGAGAGAAAAAATAATCCAGGAATTCTTTGTTTCCTATGTAACCAGGTAGCTTTTCAATTCTCTGAGCACATGTAAGCATCCAGAAGACCAAAATATTTTGCTTCCCCAATTCCAAAAGCATGAACTAGTTTGTACTGGATTTTCTATTCTGCAGATTCTTCCTGCCCCACCTCAGATATGGGGGATATTACTCACCTACCTTCTCAACTTCCACACACAGAGATGAAGGGCTGCCTCAGCTTTTATTGATATGTAGTGACCTGTTTGTAATCTCTGATTCTAGAAACATAGCTGAAAATGTGGGAGACTGTCTTTAACAAGCCCATGGCTGTGGATGATAAGGGATACTTCCTGCAGGTTGCAGCTCCATCTATTGTTTTTCATAACAATGGATGAAGAACCACTAGGGAATACCAAAAACTTATAAAGTAGAAAGAATTTGAGCAAACAGGATAAAAAATAAGACTATAAAGTTAATTGTTTGGCAAGCTAATTTTCTTCAGCACATATATAGAAGCTTTGATTGACACCAGCTTCCTTCCCCATAGGAGAGCATGGACCCTCATGAGCATGAAACCCTGAAACCTTGCTCACAGCTGCAGCAAGGTCCTCCTCCCCTGCAGAACCCTCAGGTCCCCCCTCTTGAGATGACCTGTGCTGTCCCTTCCTACAGCAACAGCTGGCACCACAAACATCCTCCTGCTCCTGCCAGAACAAGGCAGGAGCAAACAACTGCTGTCCCAGGGAAGGGAAGAGGCACAGCAGGAGAGACAGCCAACGCAGATGCTATTCCAAGTGTCTGCAATGCTCCTCTGTTGTTGGTCAGCTTCAGGAAAATCAAATTACCTGACTTCAAAGTCTTAGCTTGTTATCCCCCCTCTCCCCAGCTTCCTTCCTTTCAACAGGCTCTGACTGGATGCAGCATCTCCCAAAATACATTTTCCAACTGCTGCAGGGCATGCACTGGCCCATGGACCCAATGCCACATGGAAGTGTACTGCTCCCAGGGCAGCTGAGACTGTGATTTGGGGAGCCTGGGAGGTCTTCAAGGACTTGTCTGGGTCCTGCTTTGACTGTCAGGTGCAACAGAAACCAGAAAGCTTTGATTACCAGCAGAGACGTGCTCTCCTAGGCACGAAATGAAATCTCTTTTCTAGAAGTGCCCATCACTCCCCAGTTGTCAAAATTAACCCAGACACTTGAGAGGTGGCCAATGCAAACCTCATGAAGTTTAACAAAATGAAGTGCAAGGTCCTACATCTGGGCCATGGCAATCCCAGGCACAGCTACAGGTTGGGTGGGGAAGTAATTGAAACCAGTAGTGAGGAGAAAAACTTGGGAATGACAGTGGCTGAGAAGCTCATCATGAGCTGCAGTGTGTGCTAGCAGCCCCAACTAGGCTTCATCCACAGGAGTGTGGGCAGCAGGTCAAAAGAGGTGATTCTTCTCCTCTACTCTGCTCTTTTGAGACCCCACCTGGAATACTGCACACAGTTCTGGTGCCCTCAACATAAGAAGGACATGGAACTGTTGGAGCAAGTCCAGAGGAGGCCACAAAATTGACAAGAGGACTGGAGCATTTCCCTTATGAAGACAGGCTGAGGGAGTTGGGGATGTTCAGCCTGGAGAAGAGAAGGTTGTGTGGAGACCACAGAGCAACTTTTCAATATCTGAAGGGCCTACAAGGGAGTTAGAGAGGGACTCTGTGTTAGGAACTGCAGTGACAGGATAAGGGGTAATGGGTTCAAATTGAGGGAGGTAAAGTTTAGATTAGATAATATAAAAATGTTTTTTACTATAAGGGTGGTGAGACACTGGCACAGGTTGCACAGGGAGGTGGTGGCTGCCATGACACTGGCAGTGCTCAAGGTCAGGCTGGATGAAGCCTTGAGCAACCTGATCTAGTGAGGAGGTGTCCCTGCCCAGGGCAGGGGGTTGAGACTAGATGATCTGTAAGGTCCATTCCAACCGTTAAATTCTGTGATTTTATGATTTCAGACTGTTTAATTTACATGAGCTGAATTCCACCTTTCGTGACTTGCTCCAGAAAGGCAAGTCTTAACTCATGGATATTTTAATGAGTTAAATTCATTAATGCCATTACTGAGCATATATTCATGTACCTTCTCAAAACAGGCCTTGGTACACTCAGTATATGAAACTAAACTATTTTAGAGTGAAGCTTAGATGAAATCTGGTAACAGATGAGTATAAAAGTGATTTTCTTCCCCTCTTCCCCCATTTCTCATAAAGTGATATAACTATGACATTTCTGTGGGTGTAGAGGTTAGAACAATTGAAACGTCAGTCTGAGTTAGTACCGGTTGGTGCAACTGATGCTCTAGCAGATTTAGTCCAGGATATTGCTAGCTGTGCATACAGATCTTTCAAATTATATGTGGCAGAATTAGAGAATGGGACCAGAAAGTAACACTGTATTTTGATTCCTTAACCCTCTTACTCCAAGGTCCTACTGTCAGTCTCGTGCATCTAGAAATCCTAAATGAAATAGGTGCAAAGAGATTGTTTTAATAATCAGATTATTTATTCCATAATTGCTTTATGTGTTGTCATTCATATCCTCAAACCTTTTTCTACAACTATGGGGATGAAAAACTTTCTCTTAAGAGCAAAAAAGGTGAAGAAGAAATTTAAATTTATAATTAAAAGGAACCAATTAGAATCATAGAATCATCAGGGTTGGAGGAGACCTCTAAGAACATCAAGTCTGACCATTAGCCTGCCACTCCACTGTAAGCCAAATTAATGCAATTAAATAAAGGATCTAAGGTGATCTGGAGTTGAACCTAAACCAATTATATTTATCCGCAAAAAATTTCCCTCCAGGAAATTTCTCTCCCATCCAGAGATAAATCCAGCATCATCAGCCATTTCAAATATGATGAGGTGGAAGAGTCTGCACACATCACACTGCTGGTGCAAGATGTAGGTGAGTCCTTCTCCGAAGGATATTGTTGCAGCTGCAGCACAGAGATATAGGCTGCTAGCTGGATGTTTCCAGATCAACAGGAAATGCCAAAAGGAAAGTGAGCATTCAATAAAAGTAAAATGACATTTTGAAAAGTAGTTTGGAATGTCAAATTGTGGAAACTAGGACATAATAGCAGGAAAATCACCCTCCTCCTGCATGAACATGGTGAGAAAGTTTGCTCATTAAGTACATAACCATATTCCCCCCTTCCCTTGTCCATCTGCCTCAGTCAGAGGGTGGCTATTGCTAGGCTACCTTGTCTCTACTTGTCTGTATGGATGTAAAGGGCTACTAATGCCAATCAAACCTGCTATAAAAACAGGTTTTGTTGATCCTGCTCCTCGAAGCAGGAGCTGCATTATGCACGCCCAGCCCCACAACTCCATTCCTTTTGTATCTGCACACAAGCCTAGGCACAGTTCGAGTGCAAGTCCAGCTGTAGACAAAATGCAAAACACTTGCCCAGGCATTGCCATCACACATGGAACAGGATTTGAAAGCTGCAGTGACGAGCAGCTACCCACCAGGTGGTGCCATGGAAGCATGAGAGTTACCATCACTGGTTTCCAGCAGTACCTCCAGCCAGGACCACGTGCTGCTCCAGACTCTGTAGAAACCAGTTATCCCGCGTATAAGCTTTATTTTTCAGTACAAATCGACCCGAGGAAATAATTCTTGCAATTCTGTTTCCAACCTGCTCTTTGCAGCTGTATTTTATTTTGCAAGAAACAATGTAAACATGAAGGAAAGAACAAGAAAGAAATTGTGGATATAATTAATATTTTTTTGACACTATCTCCATGTACTATTCTTTCCTTCAGCGTTGAAGAGCTTGTCTTCAGTCCTGAGATAAAAGTTTCAGTTGATGTTTTAGAGTCAAAAAGCTTCTGCTTATCGGCCATGAGCAGGAAAACTGGGGTTACAGTAGTGAAAAAGTTTGAGGGTTTGGTCAGCAGATATCAAGGCTGACAGCACACAGCTAAGGATGGAAATATGTCTATCTGCTGTCCTAGAGTGGGAGGTGAGCTCTGACACCAAGTAATATTTTCTCTTTCTTCCACTTGTCCTCACAATTGCTTTTACTAGTGTGATATTCACTACCCCCCCACCCCTCCTGGCATCTTTCTTTTAGAAACCAAAAAATTTTCTAAATTCTTCAATCCTTGGACTTCTATCTCCTTCCTGAACTTTTTAAGGAGCACCATTAACTCATGTATACCAAACATTTGACTTCCTTTTGACCCTTTTCCATTTGACTCATTCCTCCCAAGGTATCTACTGTGTCTGACTTCCCCTTCTGGATACAGCTGATCCTCAGGGCTGAGGAGCCACAAGCAGCAGGAAAATCTGGTGCTTTTAGAGGCAGGGGATTAATACTGGAGTATAGGCAGAAGGTGAGAAGGGATTGTCAGTACATCTCACTTTTGGGGAGCTCTTTGGGCTGTTTGGAACTCTGATGCAAATGAGAGGAAGTGAGTTGCGAAAAAACGTGCTGAGTCCTGATAGCTTCGCTCAGATAGCCCTGAAGTATAATTCAAAAAGCTTTAGAAAATTTCTGTGAACATTTTTAAAGCCCAAGAAGGAGTAGTCCACAATACAGTTATCAAAGTTCAGTGCTGTTCAATGAACAACTTCAAAGGAAGCCAGTCCTGTTCACAGACACTGCCAGAAGTCAGTCCTCAGACAAGGCATTGGAATAACATGAATATGGCCATTTTGAAGTAGGATCCTAAGTACCCAGCTAAAGGGTGACAGAGTTTCCAGATGCTGAAAGCAAAACACTTGTACCTGCCTTGGAGCACCTTGGACACAGTCCCAGGCCTGGGGCTCAGCACAGATATCTTGGCTTCATGTCAGATGAGATCCTTGAGTGCCTGAGACTCGAGGACAGAGGGGCAAGTGCCCTCATCAGAGCTAGTGAGTGAACTGCCTTGAGTAGAGCGGAGCCATAGCTGCTGAGGCAGTTTTGGATTCCTCAGACTGAGGCACTGGCACCTGCTGAAAACCTCAGTTGTTCACTTCCAGGGATTTGCTGTGAAGACAGGGCCAGAAGAATGTGTTGAGTGCCATGGCTTTGATATATAACTGAATTGGCAGGTTTCTGACCCCCAAGCAGAGGGTTGTAACTGAAAGTTCATTCTCATATTACTGTTCCTGTGACCTGAAACACCTCTGAAGAATGGGACTTTTTGCTCTGATTCAGACCAGGTGCCATAAGTATTTTCATCTTAATGCCGTGGCTTCATGCTGATTTTATGCTGAACTTTAACCTCATAAATACAACACAAGGCAAAAAATAGCATTTGTATTTCCTTTTGCTAGATGTTCCCCACTCGTAAGGACCATGAGTGGTTTTTCGGCTGTTTCACAAACAGATTTTGAAAAATGGATTTTGCATCACCTGTATGGGAAGGCAGGAAAAAAAGGAAGCCCTGAATTGCAAATTATTCATCATTTCCCTTTTCCCATTCTTGTGTTTTAGCAATGGGGTCCTTGATCTCTAAAGCTAGCTCATGGCTTGTCTCTAAATTACAGCCAGGACCTTGTTTTACTACCAAGTCAGTTGAACATCCAGCAGCTAAAAACTTCAAGCCATTCTTAGCTCTGAGGAGCTTCACTGGCACAGAACCAGTTTTAAGCAGTTTTAAGCAAGGACAGATCACAATTTAACAAGCTCTACAATGTTCAATCAATGTATTTAAGGCAGGACTTATTTCCTATCATGTGCATAGAAAATGTAGTTTCCACTGCACATACATACGTGAGGCCATAGAAAGCCAAATCTATTGGCTTTCATTTTATGGCATGGCCAGACCAGAGTCTCAATCCATAAATGAAACTGCACTTACATTGTCAACAAAGCTTTGTTTTCTCCCTGTAGGATATCAACAGAAATAAGATGCTATTAATTTTAAGTTTGTTGTACCCAACTGAAGCTAGACCCACCTCCCTGTGTGGAACTGCCCAAAGTAAAAGCCATTTAGGGGAAGTCAGCCAGACTATACAGACAGTTCCTCGAATCCATTAAGACTTTTCTATTGAGATGGATTTGGAAATGCAGATGCTACTCCACAAAAGATTTTGTCCAAATCAAATCCCTACACTTGCCTGTGTATGGTGAGGTACTGGTGAATAAATAGAAAAGAAAAAAGCTTCTGTGATGAGAAACTGAGAAGTCCTACATTGTTCATATTAGATATTTTACCTGTGTGTAACTTGAGCTACATCACTGCCTGGAAAGATGCTTTAACATCTAAAACAAGTGATACGAATCTCATTTGAGTGCTCAAGTCAGTTATATACATAGCAACATTTTTGTGCACTGAAGTGTCAAGTAGCACATTGAGGCTTCATACTGGAATATAAATAAGCCCCACTGTTATCAACTAACAATTCTGCTATGGTCTAACCACTGTCTGGAGAGAGAGATATTTTAAAACTGCCTGCCTTTATCTCCTCCTGAGAGCATTAAGTCCATACCACAATACGAAAAGTCATTATCTTTGTGGCTGTATGAAGTAAATGAAAATAAGAGTGATGTTCTCAACATTCACAGCTTTTACCTGCTCCAATCTATTCTGCCTCATTAGAGAAGCTTTAGACTCCTCTCTCTTCTCTGCTGCGAAAACATTTTTTTTTCATTCTGTTCTGAAAAGTTCAGCTACAACCACAAGAGAACAATGTGCTTCTTGAAAATGACCTGTGCAAAATTCAAATTTTTTTGTTCTAAGGAAAAAAATGGTGAGCTGCAGAGTGAGCCTCCTTCCAGACATGATCAGAAAGAGTTCTGAGGTTTCTGGGAAGTTCAGGTGCTTTCAAAATTTGGGTTTGGTCTGAGTCAGAACAAAACTACATACACAGAGATTTTTTTTCTTCATCTCTCACAAACCAAAGATTCCAAGAAATCATGATGTTTCCTCAGAAGAAACACACCTTGGGTGCTGCCCTTGTTCTACGAGGTTGATGTTTCTGAAAGTTTCATGTTTGCTAAGTGCATCAAGCCCTCAAGGATTTTATTGAGCTGCTGAGTTTGCCAATTGCCTACTTGACAGACACTCTGAAACCTCCACTCCCAGTATGGGTTTCTCAGGCCCTGGCCATGCTGGCCCCTACTGGACCCCAAAGCTTTTTCATACTGCTAGCCCCATGCTCCAGGATGCTGAGAGCCTTGTTTGGAACCCAGAGACTTTGTTGATAATGGACTATGTTTTCAAGAAAATACTTTAGGTAAAAACCCAGCATTTCTCACTGATGCTCTGTGCTGGTTTGGGTTGGGGTATAGTTAACTTTCTTCATAGTGGATAGTTTGGGGCTGTGGTTTGGATTTGTGCTGAACACAGGGTTAATAACACAGAGAAGTTTTTGTCATTGCTGAGCAGAGATCACACAGAGCCAAGGCCTCTTCTGCTTTTTATACTGCCACACTGGCAAGGAAGTTGGGGATGCATGGGAGATTGGGAGGAGACACAGCTGGGACAGGTGACCCAAACTGATCAAAGGGATATTCCATACCATGTGACATCATGCTCAGTATTAAGGTGGGAGGAAGAAGGAGGAAGGGGGAACATCGGGAGTGATGAAATTTGTCTTCCCAAGGAACCGTTGCGCGTGATGGGCCCTGCTCTCCTGGAGATGCTGAACACCTCCTGTCTGTGGGAAGCAGTGAATTAATTCCTTGTTTTGCTTTGCTTGTGTGTGCAGCTTTTGCTTTCCCTATTAAGCTGTCTTTATCTCAACCCATGACTTTTATAGCTTTTACCCTTCCAATTCTCTCCCCAGTTCTACAGGTGGGGGAATGAGGGCTTAATTTCTGGCTGGGGTTAAACCATGACATAATCACCAGGAAAATTCAGTCCAGCTCCCTTGCTGAGTGCTGATGGATTGACCCTTGTGGGGGGCATGGCCCTGCCAGCCTCGTGGCCACCCTTGGCTCCTGGCTTGCTCCCAAGAGGCAGCCCACCCTCACAGCCTCTGTGACATCCTTATGGAACAGTGAAAGAGGAAAGGGTGCTCTCCTGCTCACTTCTCAGCTACTGTCATTTGTATCTCTACCTGTTTCTACAGGTTCCAGTAATTTCCTAAATAAAAGTCAGGGCACAAAACTGAGAAAAAAAATGGAATACAGCTACTATGTGTGTGGGTATGTGAAGATGCAAGCACTTGATGAACAGGGCATAGCTGAACAGAAGAGGAAGTATTTTGGACATTTCTCATCAAGACTTATCCTTTCAGCAGAGAGGTACAGGTATCAAGCCATGATGTGAACTCCTTGAGTGTGGCGTCATATCAAACAGCAGTGGAGAGGAAAAGCTATAAGACTTCGGCTTCTGCTTTAATTCTTTAATATGAGTTTTTACAGAAGGTATCAATTTCCTTACATAATATGTCATTCTCCTCAAAAAGGTCATATAGAAACCAGTGAAAACCTTTGGACTTTTCCAGTGGCTCCCTGGGGTTTATCTTAAGCTGTCAAGTAATTGCCCTGTGAGGAAAACAGAGGTGGGAAGGCAAAAACCAGACTTTTTCACACTAAGTGTTCACAAGAAAAACAGCTACCAAAACAACCCACTTCTGTACGAGCCCTCCTCTGTGGAAAGAAACCTTTTTTCCTAATTATAATTGATTTCTTTACTTGAAAAGCTCTGTATATTGTCAACCTGAGTATTCATGAGCTCTGAATGCAATGAGTATTACTTCAATGTCTTCACCAACTTTGCACAAATGTGCAGCTACTTCTTCACAATGTCTAAAGTCACAGATGTCTGTCCAGAATAGTGAAAGCTTTACACAGAAAAGTCCATTTTCTCCCTATATTTACCAGTTGTCCACGGTGTGTTGACAACAGTACAGGTCACCTCCCTCTACTCCACTGTCCCTCCAGCATCCACATCTCACCCACCTCTCTCACACTTACCCCCCCAGTTTCACTTCCCCTCTCTGCAGCTTGTTGAATGCATGTGCAACAAGATGGAAATGAGCAGCATGCAGATGGGCAAGAACAGCCCCTCTCCCTCCAGCAAACCCAAGAAGCACAAGCAATCTGAGCAGCTATCTGACTTTTGGTTTTTGTTGTCACACAGTCCTCATCCTACTCATTGCTGCTGTTGCAGGCACCTCGCCCACGTTTCACACTAGCAGGTTTTCGGAGGGGGATGCTGAGTAAAATGTTTTTTATGAAGCCTAAGTGACTTCAGAAGGCAAAATCTGCTTGGGTTCTCAAATTATGGAAGCAGTTCTGAAAATGTCAGCCTCTTCCCAGGATGGATATATGTATGTAAAGTGCTTGGCATCATGAAACACAAGTGGAAATACACAACTAAGCAAGACCTAAAGACATAGTTAGCTAAATATATTAATGAGATCAGCAGTTGTAATGATGAAACCTTGTTTTCAGAGATAAGCTGTTGCCTTAAACAGAAGTGTCCTTCACACTTTCATTTAACCATGGTCAGGCCTGAATTCCATCCAGATATTTTCAAGGAAAATGTGGCTTGTTACAGTAATAAGTTCAGCACAGTTTTATATAATTATGCAATCAATATAGCAAAATAAAAGCACATCACTTATGAGTCATGGGACTTTGGGGAATTTATAAATCAAATATTTGTCTGGAGGGTCTAACTCTTCTGGAATTTGCCTCACTGACAGAGTAAAGGCAGACCAAACCCCAGACATAGCCTTGCATAACTCAAAAGACATTATAAGAAATATCAACCACAGTTTCACGAAACAAAGTGCTGAATTGCATCATTTTTGTTCATATCCCTTCCCTATAGCAGAATTAGTTCAATTTTGAAGAGGAAATGTTTATTAACATCTTCTTAGAAAGAATGATGTGGAGTATAATTTTCTCAGGGAATTTGTTCAAGTGCCACCTATAAAAAAAGAAAAGCATCTTCCAGATGTGACTCTTCTTTACTCACTCTGGAGCCTGGAACTCCTGACCTACCCACCCTGAACAGAGAGAACGAGTTCCTTCCCACATAAGCTCTCTAAACTTTCTGCTTCTCCAGGCTAGACAAACTCAACCTTTTCAAACTACAAAGAGTGAACAAATACTACCACAAATCAAACACTCTGGTCAGTCAAATGAACTGTGAAGAGTTACTTCTGCTCTTAAGGACTTTATAAATTGTAAAGAAATAAATTATTTTCTTACCTGTTTTTTTAACACATATGGAATTTCTTCAGTCTTTTCTCACTGAATGCATTACTGCTGTAGGATGCCAATACAAACATGTTATACTGTTGCACCTACTTCCTCTTTTCTTTTCTTTTACTTGCTGACAAAGCTATTTTAGAATATTTGCTAAAAGGATACATATTTTTTCCCCAATCCAAAACCCTATTTTTGGATGATGAACCCATTACTCACGGAGCACTGTATGGCTGTTTCACTCACCTGGCATCACAAATGCTGGAGTCACCACCGGAGGTATTTTTCCAGAATTGACATGTGGTTTGCAACACTGAAATTCCAATGTATATCCACCTTCTCTTTAAAGAAAGGGAAGCTGTGAAGAATTTCTTAAAATATTAAGTGCTATACAAATAGAAGATGAGCATGAGGGAAGCAATATGTTTTCTCCATATTAGCAGCCTGATCTGTCACTGTCATTCACCCATAAGATTAATTTTCCATAGTGGAAAACATAAGTAACCTCCTTTTGAAAGTGCTACTTGAGGTTAGCCACATCAGGAGTCCTAAGCTGCACTGAGACTCATACTCTGCATCCAATCAGACAAATGCTCAGTGCAAGGTGGCTGAATATGACACAGAACAGTGCTCTCCAAACCTCTTTGATCATGCACCCCAAGTGAAGAATTTTTGAGCACAGCCCCTCAATATATGCATGTTTATTTACAAAAAGCTATATAGATGTACTAATATATGATGTACATTATAAACCCTACAAAAATAGAAATAAAAAAGGATGAGATAAAGATGAACTAAACACTATTTTAGCAACTTAAATTTCTATTTCATTTGTTAATGGTGCAAAAATATATTCTTCCTGCACTCCACTGAATTGCCTTGTACACTCCTTGGGGGTACATGCACCCTGTTTTGGAGACAACTGACAAAGACATCACATTAGGTAATGCCAACAATGGCTACAGGATCCTTAGCAGAGCTCTGCTGGCACTGTAAATTCCCTTTCTATGCTTAGGCTTCTTCCTAAATTCTAGATTTTGCATTTGTTTTCCTCTTTCATAAGACCAGAGAACTTGTTTGCACTATCGGTAGTGCCCCATACTAATATCAGGCAAGAATCCTTCCTGAATGGTGCAAACATCTGAGAATGGGAACAGGCTGTCCTTTTGATGGCCTAGAAGAAATTATTGCCTCAGCTATTCATTTGCTCCTTAGCAGATCGATCATTTAATATGAGGTCCTTTATGGAAACTTCATATATTAAGCAGTAGAAGATAGCAGTAAAATAGACTGGGGTAGTAAATATAATAATATACATAGCAGTGTTCACAGCATTAGTAAAAATAAAAGAAATAAATTACATATGTCCATCTTGGCTTTGTTCATGCTAATAAGAAATAGAATAACTGAAAGCATCAGAGGTGAAAAGATTCAGAAGCGAGAAGTAAGCTGGGGCTTTCCAAGAAGCAGAAGTCAGAAAGCCTGGTGATTAAACCCAGTAGATATTCAGAGTTCTTAATATAGAATCAAAACTTCAATGAGTTTTAGGTGTATCACTCTCAATAACAAGTAGAAGTACACTGTAAAAATGGTGGTGGCAATATTAATAGTTTGCCCTAATTAATACAGTTCTGAATTAGTAAAAGAAGTGCTTTGCTTTCAGATATGTCCCTCTCTTTCACTGGGCTAGTGTCTATGCTACAGCACTCATGCCTAGCGCTCCTCACCCTCTTTGAGGTTTAGTCTCGTGGTTTAAGTAACATTCTATTTTTCCTCTATTAGGCTGTTCTCCTGTTAGTGATCTTCAAGGAGAAACTTCAGTTTTGAATATTAATATTTGTCTTCTTTAATGGACGTTATATATATAAGCTAAATTTTCTACTATTGTTATCTATTAATTTTTTTGTGTATTGCTTGTATTTCATTACTCTCCATTTTCTGATTTTAGCATGTCAGATACAACTCTTTCCACCTGTTGCTGTGGGAGTCTAGTTACTCTGGAGCAAACTGCTTGAACTCTTGTGGATTTTAGATTATAAATGGAGGTCAATAAAGAGAACAACACACTGTATGTACAGAAGCCTTCCCAAATGGCACTGCTCTATACAAGAAATTTTCTTTGGTGCAACATCAAAAGTTGCATCCTGCACAGAGAACTGGTGAGAGGAGATGTAGAAAGTGCCAAGCAAGTTTTGTCTTTCTTCTGTTTCTCAGATCTACTTTAAATTAGTGCATGATTTAATTAATGTGATTTTTAAGCTGGCAGCAGTGCAGAACTCAAAGTCACATACCAAAGCACTGACTTTAATTGCTCCATATACACTTTTGTGCACTTTTTGGGTCAAGAGTTACAAGTGTTGGCTGCAGCAGGCTAAGCTGTGGTATGTGCCCCAGCTCCTGCATAGCTAAAGAAGTTAGGCTGTGCATGAGGGCAGCAGAGATGTAGACAAATACTGATTTTTCCTGCTTCTGCTTGTGGTATTTAATCTCTAGCAGAAAGGCCAAACAGATTGGTGCAGCTGATAACATCTTAACCTGAGGTAGTATCTTCTGCCTCACTCTAGCTGGGGGAAGGAAAGGCATGGGGCAAAACTCGCCATTACCACAGATAACATCAATTAGGTCAGCTAGGCTGGAGCTGGCTGACCAGCATTTGTCTTCGGCATGGGAAACAGCTCATTGAAGTACTTTACTGACACATCAGTGGACATTGTTGTCTTTGAACAGCATCACTGGGCTCAGCAGAGGATGCCTGGGCTCAATCTAAAATAAAATACCTGAAAAAGAGATTAATGTGAAAATAACTGAAAAACACTGTGTGTGCAAATGAAAATCCCCCCAAGTACTTCTTACAAGTAACATCACATGGGCTTACAACTCAGCATCACACAGGCTGTAGAGTATTACCCACTGACTGATGTCCTGAGATCAGTAACTACTGGCTGAGAAACAGACCTTTGAGAAAGATATCACACCAAATTTTGCATACTGGGCAGTTTAGGGGCTAAACCAAATTTCCTTTCTCTTTTAAACTCGTTAGTTAATAAACACTACCACATTTCTGGTGCCCAGAGACTGGGCTGAAAGGTGAAGCTTGCTAGAAACCAAACACCTCAGGTTCATAACAGTGAGCAGTTGCTTCTGTGTTAGGAATATTCTGGGTTTATTATGTTGTAAATACGTGGCCTGGCAATTTTTGTTGTGGGCTTGTTTCCCTCCAGGCTGAGATGAGAAATGAGTTTAGGCTTCCCACCTCAAGTCCTCCTCCTCTGGACAGCTCTCAAACAACTCTCTGCACAGCCTGTGTTTTTGCTTGGGATTGCCCTGGTCCAGGTGCAAGGCCAGTAGGAAAGAAACATTTAAAAATTCCATCTCTTAGCTCAATAAGCAAAGGTTTTCTGAAAGATGTAACAAGTGTTCTGGAATTCTAGCAAGCTTGCGAAGCCAGAGCAGTATCACTGAAATCTGGTAGAGATATGCCTTTATTATACCACCCATGAGTGTGAAGTGGGCAATTTGAGCTAAAGACAAAAAGATTTTAGGCTCTGCAGCTTTTCCCAGATAGATTTGTTTCCCACAAAGTCTTTTAAATGAAACAATCTGGCTGTTATGATGACTTCCCCTTTTTATAGGTCAAAGGATCTGGAAGTCATGACATTTTCCCTTTCTAAATAATACCCTATGATTCATAGTTAGGTCCCCTTGCACTAACCCAAATGACTTTTGTCATCCTGTGGTGCAAAGTTTGCTTCATGTGGTTATTTCATACCAAATTAGAAGTAGCACAACAATTAAACTGTAGTGTGAAATACACCGTTGAGTTAGAATTAATTTCTTCTTTGATAATTAAAATTACTTGATAAGAATCCTTTGATTGTCTCCCCACTTGCAGAAAACTGTCACTTTTTCCTTCAAGCAGGACTGTCATTATATTAGTGATACTTAGAGCCTGAAGATATGAAATAGAAGGCAAACTTCCTTCTTCTTCTGATTCCTCTTCCCATTATGCCTATAATACTGCAAACAGAATAGGGAAGTGCAGGTTAAATAGAAAAACTAATAAAAAAATTTTATTCCACCCAGTCCTTACACTCTTAGGAAAAATATCTCACCTCCAGTGATGTTGTGGGTCTTGCAGCCAGAGTACTGGAAACTCCCAGAATTTATGTGAGTGTCTAGACATTAACAGAATAAGTAAATCTCACACAGACTTTCCTGTGGTGCAGCTCAAGACAAGCTACACTATACCTGAAGCTGATGTCACTAAACCAGAGATATTAGCTTTATTTCTCCTTACTTTTCCATTTTCTGCCACTTCATGATAATACTTCAGACAATAGTACCTGAATTTGTGGCAAGTTCAACAACCTAATCTTTTGGGGAACTTTCAGTCTCTGGCTGAAACTTGATTGTTGTCCAATGTTAGCCTTATGAGGGGAATACATGACTTCAGAATTCATTCAGCCTAACAAGGCTTTTTCCATATCTATGTTGTCTCTTTACCTACTGATATACATGGGGAGAGAAGGGAGGAGAGTATTTACAAATTAATCCTAGGGTGATTTGTCATTCTCTAGCACAGAATCACCAGGACACCTGATGACTTTTCCTACACAAAGTCATGTGTCTCTGCCAGCTGCAGAAGGAGTTTAAGAGACCATCAGTTTATATATAAACATGTAGGTGTGTTTGTGTATATAGACTGATGTATAGTGATGGATATTGAAGTGTTTATATATATACATTATGGGCCAGAAACAAAATTTGATAAAACTTTGTCAGGGTTTTGGACCACCTGATGATTATTTCAGCTTAGTCTGCATCTTGGTATAAACCCACTATCTGGTAATAGAAATTACTAGAAAAAAAGTCTTTTAAGATGTAAAGGCTAAAATTAATGAGTACTAGCAGCACATTCTTACACATATCAATAGTATTTCTCTGTGTGAAAAGAGCAGAGTTGTGAGCAAATCAAATATGACCTGGCTTGGTCATCCTCCCTTTGTTTAGCTTTACAAATTTCACAATCAGACCCTGGGAAATGAGGAAGAAGGATTGCCAGGGGCAAAAAGCAATAATAATGAAAAGTCATCACAGCATTCTGCCAGTGATCTCCTTGACTTCCCTGATGAGTGTGTTGGGAAGCAAGGCTGGGTTACAGGCTGAAACATGGAATTGATGCTATAGTCACTTAAGGCAGATCTACCAAATACCTTTGGTCTTTCTGGACCAGGTGAAACATAAAGGGGGTGGTGAGGGGAGGGCAAGCTGTACCTACAGAGGGGATCTTGTCTGCGTAAGAGATCTTGTCTTCAGAAATTTATAGTTGTACAATTGTAATCATGCAGTTTACCTCTGGAAAAAAAAAAAGAGAAATTTACTACTGAGGAAGCTTAGTGGTACTAACACATTGATCTTTTCTGCTTCAGAAAGGCCAACAGCTCTTGCATTTGCCAACAGCATGCATTGCTGATGTATGTGAAAGCATCTCATGGGTGCCTGTGTAAAGCCTGAAATAATCAGCAACACATCTGACAGCGTTGTACTACAACTATTTAAACCACACATCTTTCTAACAAGCATAGTACAATGTGTCTTTGCCACGTAAATATAATTTTCATGTTTTATAGGCTACAGCACACTATGGTTTGACCCGAAAGTTGATAAACCAGTACCACAACAGATGCTAATTCCTCCTTGGTGAAAGTAAAATGCAGAAATGTTGCAAGATATATGGCAGTGGGCATGTGCATGGAGATAAATTGGTAGAAATTTATCTGCTCTGCATTGCATGTTCCTAACCTGTGCTAACAAGACCAGTTATTCACCATAAGGATGAGTTAGTGTGAAACTGTCTCTGGATATTGGTGTATTCTATCATTTTAAACAGAATACAATAATTAGGCGTGTGGAGAACCAGCCACAGGAAGTGATGATTAATTCTGTTTAACTGAAATTGCCCCATATCAGCACAGAATCATCAAGGCTGGAGGAGACCTCTAAGAAGCATATGTATTACTCTAATGTTGAGTATTCTTTCCAAGGTAGACAATCTGTCACACCCACACACTTTACTGACACATGCATTCAGTTAGATTAAAAAAATCCCAAGAAACAAAGGTAGAGCTAATGAAAGGAAATGGAATGATTTCTGGAGCTGTTTCTTACCATGGGAAAGAAACCAATATATTTCAGGCTAGTTCCTCATTCCTACCCACTTCAGGGATTAATTTTGCTTTGTGAGGAGAGGTTATTTAGAGTCTGAAACCAACACTATAATGTCTCTTCAACAGTCCTGCAATCTCTTCATCTGAGAGATTCTTTTGTGCTGCTGCCTCCACCTCCAAACACCATTCACAAACTGTTCAACTGCACAGTGAATCATTCAGTTTTCCCTTGGTGTGGGAGAGAATAAAGAGATGTTCCCTGTTCAATGACAACAGAAAACAAAAATCACATCGAAAGAAACCACAGGGTGCCACATACTCTACCTGTTTCTAAAAAGATATGTACCAGGAATATTACTGAATATTATATAGCAGAAAAGATTTGGATGAGCTCAGGAGATAAATCATTCTCCAACGGATACAGCAAATTTTTAAACTAAAAAGAAGGTTTTTTTCTTCTTTTGCATGTTTTGGACAGGAAGGAGGATGGAAGGAAAGGAAATGGAATTATATGAGGGTGTTGTTTATTTTGTGTAAACACCCACGTAACATCTTGCATTGACCATTTGCAAATGACCATTAAGGTCAAGGAAATGGTGCATTTCAGGAAGAGCAGAAGAAGTGCACAGATAGGACCATGTGTAATTGAGAGAATCATGTTCTCTTCCAAGAAAGGAAGAATGATCTGTATTCTGGCATGAATACAAAACCTAGTGTCTGCTGCTCATAGCCAACTTTAACTGTGTTTATAGATAGATCTATTACATATATGTAAATAACAAGCACTCCCTCTAGTGAACGTTTGTGGGATTTGGTATTTTAACAACTGAAGGTACAGACGGGAATGTTTATACGTAGAACAGAGATCTTCTGCAAGATTATCTATTGAAGGTAGAAAAAAGGTAAAAGCTTGTAGACATGCTAGATGTTTTTTAAGGTTGTTAGCATAACGTATTTGACAGAGTTGGGGAGAGTCAATGTCTTGCAGTAAAAACCAGATTTACATACACAGTTGTACTTGGATACTGTCCCTTACTGATTTTTACTTTGCTGGTTCATCCTTCTACCTGGTAGCTGTGATGCCCTTGCTTTACTGGCCTTCACTTCAGACTCTTAAAGCCAAAAGGAGACATTTCATGAACTCATTTAGGTATCTGACTGTAGTGAAAAAATAATAAGGAAAACAACATATCTGCCCAACATAGTGGGGCTGCTTTTCAGCAGAGGCACTGTTTATTCTTGCTACACTGTAGTATTGATGCTTGATTCCATCTTTTCAAAGTCACGTACATTATCACTTATCATTATGCTTGTAAGAATTCCTTCAAGAGTATCAGAAAAATAGTCTGTGATAGGTCTCAAGGTTGTGGCTGATGTCATGTAACCTCAATTCTGGTATTTTGTAACTTTTCAGAACATTGATCTGGTGTTTTAGTTCAAATACAGAATATTGATTTCTGGCACAGTCTCGTTGGGTTGGGGCTATGATTTTGCACGGGATTCAAAATCTTAGTCATACACAGTGTCTCACTGAGCTGCTACTGACACTCTCTGGAACGTATCTAGATCTGCTTTGTGCGCTGGCACAAACTTTGTGCAAGAGGATGTCACACCTAAAAACCTGCACAAACTTTGCAGTAGGAGAAGTTGTGACATACTCTGCAGGGGCTCTCAGACTATAAAGCACACACTGTTTCTAACTGTTGTTTGGGAGCAGTAGCTCCTGGTTCTGTGTTTATACTACTACTTAACCATGAAAGAAACAGAGTAGGATCAGCTGTTACCAGTATCTGCGATGTGAAATAGCACCTCTGCACAACAGCTGTGGTCTCACTGCAGCTGCTGGAGTGATGGCAACCTCCTGCACTGAGGTCAACAATGCTTCAAAGTAACTATTTCCACCCAGCCTGCTGCTGAAGGTCACTGCAGTCCTGGTTTTTCAAGTGGTAGGAGTTTATCTAAGGTAGGACCTGCTGCCTAGTTTAAAATGCTGGAGCAGGGGCAGGAAGGTGCTGTAGTGGGTGAGCCACCTGGATGAGGGCAGGAGGCTGGCAGCAGCAGCAACAGCTCATGGGGCAGGGATGAGCAGCAGGAAATGGAAGGAGGTAAGTGAGGGCGTGCAACTACAGTCCCAGTGTTGAAATCTGGGTTCTCTGAGAATGTGGGAGCACATTTTTGGAGGGTGGTGGTGCAGGTAAAGGAGGCAGAACATCTCCTATATGCATGTGGCAACTTCTCCGTCTTTCACTTGATGCGAACCCAAGTATGAGAAATCCGATGATAGTCAAGCTGCAGTGAGAAGTTCTGATGTGTTATCTGCAAAATAGTATAAGATCGTTTAAGAACTGTACTTGAGGACCTGCTGGCCTATCAAACACTTAGCCTCATTTGTACAGAGGGCAAAGCAGATGTAAAAAGCGAACAAGCAAAAAATGGACAACTGCCTCCTGTTCAACTAAGCCCCTTTATTTTCACTGCTATAAACAGAGGCCCAGTGCAGGACGAGAGCACATTCAAGAGATGTGCTTTGGTATGCCTTAAGTATTTATTGGTGAGCAATTATGTAAAGGCACATCAATACTTTCCCTATTTCCATTTCTTCTCCCCATGCTGATGGGTAGAGGAAAGGGAAATATTTTCCCACTCAGATGCCAGTTGATTAAACAACTCCTCAGTACTGAGAATACCAAGAATATAATCCTGTTACAGACCCTGAATTCATGTGCCTGTATGCAGATAGTTACTTGTAAACTAGAAAAAGGATTCAGCTTCCTGGTGTGGGAGTCTTCGGAGGTACTCTAGGGCATTGGAGATGGCAGCTGAGGTACAATATGTTCAACCAGGATATAAAGAGGCTCACACCCTTCTTACAATGGGTACAAATTGAAAGAGAGGAAATTTAGGTTCGGTATTAGGAAAAAGTTTTTTCCTGTGAGGTTGGTGAGATGCTGACAAAGGTTGCCCAGGGAGGTAGTAGATGCCCCAAACCTGGCAGTGTTCAAAGCCAAGTTGGATGAAGCCTTGAGCAACCTGGTCTGGTGGGGAGGTGTCCCTGCTCATGGCAGGGGTAGTTGGGACCGGATGATCTATAAGGTCCATTCCAACCCTTAAAATTCTATGATTCTAACGTGGCAGCTGAAATCCCAGCAAGACCCAGACCCCACAGCCCCTGAGATGACCCAGGAGGTTCAGCTCAGCTGTCTAACTCCCAAGCTCACTGCCATTTGGAATGCTGTAGGGTAACCTCCAGCTGACAGCATAGTCGAGTTTCCCATTGGTCATGTGATGTATTTTCCACACCCACATGTGGATATCTTTCATATCTGACAGCACCTCAAACAGCACTAGTCACCCATGTTCATGCAACTCAAATATATCTTGCTGATTTCTGCTTTTCTTTCACAGATACAGAGTTCAGGCTTGTTTTCAAACACCACACAAACTAGTGGAAACGTGTGCTAAGTAGCAAGCTGAAGGCTATCTCCCTTAATAGCTGGTGACCCCAGGACCCTGGCTCTGCCCTCCATGGGGCAGGTGGCCTGGAGCTGTGTCTGTGCCCGTTTGCCCTGGGCTGGCAGAGGGAGATGGGGAACACTGCCATTCTGGGAAACCCAACTGCTGAGGAACACAGCAGTGCAGGGACCTCGGTGTGCAGCTGCAGGTTGAGCTCAGGGGCAGGAGCCCCAGCCCAAGGCAAGAGGCCATGAACTCCGACCCCTTGGCATAATAAAGGGCATGGGAACCTGTGGCCAGGCCAGGTGAGCAGACACTCGGAGACACATCAGGAGCCAAGGACCCTCAGACTCTCCCACCCGTAAGCTGCAAGGGTGTTAAACCCCAGAGGTTCCTTTGTTCGGGGTCCTCCCTTGGAGGCACCAGCTCAAGCTGTTATTCCGTTGTTTCGTTATTTACTCATTGCACCACGATTAAATAATTTTAAAGATCTGCACGTCTGAGACTCTGCTATGGGGTCGAGCCCATAAGGAAACCGGGTCTGACTGCGGGAGCGTGGGGAGTGTGGCTGCTTCGGTGCGAGTGTGCCAGCCGGAGCGGCTCCCGGGGCAGTGTCCGTAGCACCAGGTGTGCCGCAGGCCAGGTGTGTGTGTGTCCCTGCGGGAAGGAGGCGCGGCTCGGGGCAGTGTCGGTAGCACCAGGTGTGCCTCAGGCCGGGGGTGTGTGTGTCCCTGCGGGAAGGAGGCGCGGCTCGGGGCAGTGTCGGTAGCACCAGGTGTGCCTCAGGCCGGGGGTGTGTGTGTCCCTGCGGGAAGGAGGCGCGGCTCGGGGCAGTGTCGGTAGCACCAGGTGTGCCTCAGGCCGGGGGTGTGTGTGTCCCTGCGGGAAGGAGACGCGGCTCGGGGCAGTGTCGGTAGCACCAGGTGTGCCTCAGGCCG
>NW_008683892.1:0-1652 GCF_000695815.1 Acanthisitta chloris | reverse complement strand
GTGGAAGGGAAAAGGGTTCCCGAGGGGGGGAGGGATGTAGGAAGGGATATAGGAATGGGATTTGGGAGTGGAGTGATGTAGGAGAGTGATGGGAATGGGAGATGGGAATGGGAATGGGATGGGGGAATGGGAGATGGGATTGGGAGCTGGGACTGGGATAATGCAGGAGGGATTTGGGACAGGGATTTGGGACTGGGATCTGGGACTGGGATCCTGCAGAAAGCATCTGGGAATGGGATCTGGGACTGGGATCCTGCAGGAGGGATCTGGGATAGGGATTTGGGACTTGGATCCTGGGATCTGGGACTGGGAATGGGATCTGGGACTGGGATCCTGCAGGAGGGATCTGGGAGTGGGATCTGGGACTGGGATCCTGTAGGAGGGATCTAGGACTGGGGTCTGGGAGTGGGATCCTGCAGGAGGGATGTGGGACAGGGATTTTGGAGTGGGATCTGGGACTGGGATCCTGCAGGAAGGATGTGGCACTGGGATCTTGCACAGGGATCCTGTATGAGGAATCTGGTGCAGGGATCTGGCACTAGGATCTGGTACTGGGATCCTGAATGAGGCATCTGGGACTGGGAGCTGGCACTGGGAGCTGGCACTGGAAGCTGGCATGGGGGTGTGTTGCACAGAGACCTTGCACAAGGGATCTGGTACTGGGATCCCACACAGGGATCCCACAGGATCTCCCACAGGGATTTCACACAGGGATCACACAGGATCTCACGCAGGAATCACACAGGATCTCACATGGGATCTCAGGGATCACACAGGATCACTCCAGCTGAGGAACATCTCCCCCCTCCCATGTCCCCTGTCCCCCCAGTGACACTCCCTGGATCTTTGGGGTCTTTAATGGCTCTGACACTGAGGCCTAGGCATTGGCACCATCATCATCATCATCTTCATCATCATCTTCATCATCATCTTCATCATCCTCATAATCTTCATCCTCGTCATCCTCGTCATCCTCATGGTCTCTGTCCCCATTGGGGCTGATGTTTCCCCCCAGAACCTCCTCGAGCCACTCCTGCAGCTCCTCTGGCCCAGGCAGGTCCTCCTCATCCTCCATTTCCAGCCACACACTGCCAGCCTGGCACGAGGGGACACGGGGGGACATGGGGGGACACCCAGGGGAATGTGGGACCCCCATGGGGCGTGTGGGACCCCCAGGGGACACCCCAGGGGCTGCTTTCGGCCCCACTCATGTGATGAGCCTTGTCAGGGCTCAGCCCAAGGACTGGGCAGTGGGTAGGGGGTCCCGGGTGGTCCCTGGGGGTTCCCTGAGGGGTGTCCTGGGGGTCTCAGGGACTCTCAGGGGGATCTCAGGTAGTCTCAGGGGGGACACTCACGTCGGTGACATTGATCACCCCAATCTGGGGCCGGGACAGGTCGATGTCGAAGGTTTCCTCCCAGTGAGGGATGAGCTGGGGGGACACACACAGGGGTGAGACCCCCAGACCCACCCCACAGCTCCGGGGGGCTCAGGGGGGTGTCCCCCCACCCTCGGGAGTGCTGGTACCAGTGGGAAATCATCAGGATCGATCCAGAGGATGTGGAGCTCAGGGTTGTCCACATTGTCCCGAGCCACCTCCTTCAGGATCTCCAGGAATTCGAAGCCATCTGGGGGGACAGGGGGATGGGGGGGG
>NW_008683891.1:0-2609 GCF_000695815.1 Acanthisitta chloris | reverse complement strand
GCGGGCGGCACTGAGGTGGGATACACTCTGGGCGAGCAGGGTGGATGGACAGAGAGACAGACAAGCTCCACCTCGTGGCTCCCTACACCCACAGCAAAGCAGGTGCAGGACAAGCAGAGAACCCAGGCATAGTGACAGCCCCGTGCTCCCCCAAACCTCACCAGCAGCAGCTTGAGCAGTGCCGCCGTGTCCCGGTCCCCCGTGGCATTGAAGAGCAGCACACGCACCTCGGAGCCGCTGCGGGGAGAAAGGGCAGGTGGCCCGTGCCCCACAGAGACCCCCAGCACCACCACACCCCACTTCATGTGCGTGTCCCCTCGTGTCCCCTTCTTACTCGTGGGGCTTGTCCTGGTTGAGGGCAGCCTGGTGGAACCAGCGGACACAGGCCTGGATGCTGCTGGTGGGGTGAGCTCCATCCAGGTACCACCTCACGGGGCCGTGGGACAGCACCTGGGTCCGTCCCAGCCACTCTGTGTCCCGCAGGCCTGGGGGGACACAGGGCATGTCTGGGACCACCACACCCTCCCCAGTACCTCCACGAGTGTGAGGCAGACAGCCAGGCTGTACCCTCCAGCACAGTCTGCACTGGCTGGCACCCAGCATGGCACCCCCAAACCCTGCAACATGGCAAGGGGAGTCCTTGGCATAGCCTTACTGCACCTTGGATCATGGCATCAGTGGGTCGGAAGGTGGGGGCCAGCGGCACTGGCCTTCCTGTCAGCTCACTGCTTGGTGGCGTCTCCTTCACCTCCCCAAGACCTGGAGGGACCAGCACCCTGCTGAGACCCTGGAGGCCACAGTGGGGTCTGACCCCCCATCCCTGTCTCCCCTCCTTACCCTGGCAGCCACGGCGCTGCAGCCACATCCGTGCCAGCTGCAAAGCCAGGGCAGCGTTGGAGCGCTGGTGGGCACCTGCCAGCCCCAGCTCCAGCGTCCGGCACTCCTCAAAGTCATCCAGCTCCGGGCACAGGTACAGAGGACACTGTGGGGACAGGAGGCTGAGCCCTCTGGCATGGAGTATCCCCATCCACACCCCCACCACCAACTCACCTTCCGCTCCTGCGCTCGCTCCCTCAGCACCTCCAGCGGCCGCTCTGGCTGCGCCACGGTGAACGCTGGCACACCAGGCTGTGAAGGACAGGGGTGCTCAGGGCCATGGGGCAGCACACCCCAAAACTACAAGAGGAAAGATGAACTGGTCTTCCTACCTTAAAAATGCCCCCCTTCTGCCAGGCAATCTTCTCCATGGTGTCCCCCAGGATGCTGGTGTGGTCGATGCCCAGGGAGGAGACCCCACACACCACTGGTGCCCTGGGGATGCAGCATGGCAGTGTCCCCACTCTCACCCACACTGTGGGGACACCAGGCCCTGGCAGCCCTAGGGGACAGGCTTGGCCATGCCAGTTCCTACCTGATGATGTTAGTGCAGTCATAGGCACCACCAATGCCAACCTCCACCACTGCCAGGTCCACCTAGGGACACGAGGACACTGGAGCTATCACAGGGCCACCAACAGCATGTGTCCCCATAGATTAAGGGATGTGGCTGGGGCTGGGTCCTGCCACCACCTCTTCCAAACCCATGCCTGAACACATACCCTGCTTGTGGGGGGGGGTTATCTACCTGGCACAGCATCCTCTAGTTACAGCCACAACAGCCTGACCCATGCAAGCTCTGCCCCAGGTGAGGGCTGGATGCCATGTCACCCTTCCCTGAGGTCCCCAGCAACCTGTCATCCCCATCACAAGCTGGAGGCCACCAGCACTTACCTTCTCCTGCAGGAAGACGTGGAAGGCCATGATGGTGAGGAAGCGAAAGTATGCCGGCATGCTGTCGTGCACTGGGTCCTGCCAGGCAGAGCGGGAATGAGGGGACAGCACGGGGCATCCCCCTCCAGCACTGGGGCACGTGGCCTGGGATGGGAGACCCGAGGGAGGGAGCACCCCCACAACCCCTGCTGCCCCCACCTTGGTCTCCTCCAGGCGGTTGTAGACCAGCCAGAAGTACTTGTTGAAGAGGTCCTGGCTGATGGGCTGTCCATTGATGCGGATCCGCTCGCGCACCTGCACGAGGTGAGGGGAGCTGGGGGGACAGAGCACAGAATAGTCAGGCATGGCACCACTGCCTCCCCCAAAACCCTCCTGAGCCCCTGCCCACCTGTAAAAGCCTGTCTTCAGCCCACAGCTGCGGAGGATGCATTCAGTGAAGGCACACGCTGAGCCCTGAGGAGACGGCAGCGATAAACGCCCCGTGCCAGGGCAGGGGCAAACAGAGCCACAGGCACCAGCAGCTCCCCCTCAACCCCCCACAGCACCCCCCGCCTCACCTTGCCCTTCGTCCCCGTGACGTGGATGATGTTCAGTCGATCCAGGTCCTCGACCTATAAGAGTTCAACCACCCTGTGAGACCCTCGCGGCAGCCGTGCCGAGCGCGGCGGCACGGCCGGCAGGACAGGGACGGGATCTTCCTTCACCTTCAGCCCACTCCTCTCCAAAAACCCCCGCATGGCTTCCAGCTGGGCCTGGGGGTCGCCACGCTCCCGCTTCACCTGCTCCAGGTAGCTGGCATTGGTCTGCAGGGTGTTGAGCATCCGGATCGCATCCTGCAG
>NW_008683890.1:0-4803 GCF_000695815.1 Acanthisitta chloris | reverse complement strand
CTTTCCCATCATCCTGACAACACAGACATTGGACACACTGTTGCTGGGAGCTATTGCACATGCAGGAGAAAAGCTGCACTCTGGGCTGGTGGGATGGAGGAGGAAGGCTTTGAGGTGCAGCCACACAGGGACCTGCCATGCCTCCATGTGGTGATTGTGGGTGTCATGCTTCAGTGTTCAGGAGCCTTTTTGGTCAAGGGTGACTCCCAGGGGGCTGTTTCTCTTAGGCAAACTGCTGAGTGTTCATCTGCTGCTCTCTCCCTACAGCAACAACTAGTTCCAGCTGGATGACCCCTACATCAACAAAGTCAGGTAGGTTTGGAGAACTTGGTGCAGGAGCTAGTCAGACCCCTCCAATTATCCTTCAGAGACTCACAGAGTGGCTGATGTTTGATGGGACTTCTGGAGATCTTCTGGTCCCTGACTCCTCCTATAGGCAGATCTTTTAGAGATGGCTACCTAAAAATATGTCCAGATGCCTTTTGGCTGTATCCAAGGATGAAGAGTCCTCCACCTCAGTGGGCAAGTTGTACCATTGGTCAGTCACCCTCACAATAAAACAGTGTTTCCTGATCTTCAGACAGAAGGTACAAGGAACACCTTATTTGGGGTCCCCGGATGGAAAGGCTCAGGTTCACACAGTAAATGTTAGGTCAGTGAGAGAAGGCTCTTTGTTGTTTACTCGAAACTTAAAATAAAAATTGAAAATCTTTTAGACCTTAGTACTTCCCTTGTTCATCCTTTAGGTTAAAAAAAATAAATGGTTTTTGTTTTCTAAATTTGGAATATAAAACAAAAGATGGAGCTCATTCACTCAATTCTCTTGGAGTAGCTTGAGCTTGTACTGGAAAATATCCTAGAAATCCATTACTTTATTTTACTTCTAGCTTTTCTTTAGATCTTGATTGCCATATTATTTGATTAAGCTGCAACTGAACTATATATATAGATTTGATACAATTTTTGGACTGTGACATAAGTTCATGTTTAAGAATTGTATATTTGTCAGCGTTCTTACTCTGAAGCAAATCAATTTGATCTTTTTGTGTCCTTACCTTTCATTAGAGATTGTCATAGGGGTGAAACAGGCTCAGATGGGACTTTTTCAAGGAGCAGGTGACCTCCAGAGACCCAACCTGAAAAGTTGTTCAGTTCCCAGACAAATACTATCCTGCCAGTGCAGACACTGAAGATCTACTTTGCAAAAGCTCTTCAGTGTGCTTAGCATCTCCTAACCTGCACTCAGATGTATATGAACCTAATAGATAGGTCACCACCTCTGAATTTTAGCATAAATTCTACATAGACACATTCCAAAAACAACCTTAAATGGTGTATATGTATCTTTTTCCTCTTATATTTTTCTCTGCAGAAGATTATTCTTGTGGTGGCTTGCTTTCCTCTTCATCTGGTACATTACAGAGTCCATTTTACCCAAGAAATTATCCAAACAATGCCAATTGTGTGTGGGAGATAGAAGTAAAGAGCAACTTCCGTGTCAAACTCACATTTGAAGATCTTCAGTAAGTAAGAATTTATTCCTTGGGAAGATGAATATATGAGACTGACAATTTGGACTTACTAAGCAGAGACCTACTTGATTTCAAGGATCTTTTTCAAAGCTTTTAGGATATATGAGATGAAGAATGTGCTCATTTTTGTTTGTTCAGTTAATAATGTGGCTGGCACTCAATGAGACAGAAATTGGAGGCTGTAATTTCTGTTCCAAAGATTTGATAATCATGTCAGCAAAATGTTCTCTTTAGCTATAAAGAGTTATGAGTTAACCTGAGTTTAACCTCTATCACCTGAGTTATAGAGGTTAAAAAGGAAAAATAAATCAGGAAAGTAAATTACGCATTTAATTAAATAGCCATCTCTGCTCCCCAGGATGGAAGGTGGCAGGTGCCTCTCTGACTATGTGGAAGTCTATGATGGACCACTCCAAACCTCTCCTCTCCTTGGGAAATTTTGCTCTGGTTATTATCGCACGTATACATCTTCCTCAAACCTGATGACTGTTCGATTTCACAGCAACTCCCGATACACTTACAGAGGGTTTCAGGCCAAGTATTATTCTAGTCCAGCAGATGAGAGCACTAGTAAGTTCATCTTTAAAGCAGATACTGCTTCTCAATTACCTGCTGATTTCATTGATTGTTCTTGTACCGATGTAACAAATCATCCATTTCATATCATTTAAATTAGATCTGTAGCATTTTCATAAGGATTCAAGTCTATGGTTTGGATTCTAAACTCCTTCTGCCATAACAGCTGCTTCTGCAAAAGATATTGTTTGTTTAATTCACAACTTACAACCTTTCTTGGACATTTCATTGAGCTTATAACATGTTTTCTTCACCATTCACTAGCACTGCTGTGTTTGCCAGACTACATGCACGTAGTAGTGAGCAGATACTTCCTTCAGTCCCATGGCTACTCTGCTTGGAATCTCACCTTGAACGACCCTCTGTGCACACCCAACATCACATCAGAGCATGTTGCATTCGACATTCCATACAATCACTGTGGCACAATCAGAGAGGTAAATGTTTCAGCAAAATGGGAAAATATTGGGAGGACATAAAAATACAAACTGAATGATTCACTTTGACAACCAGCACAAATTGAAAGCTGTTCTGGGATCTGCGAGGACTGGAAGTGATTCTGTGTTGCCTCTCCCTCTCCTGGGGGATAAGGTTTATTAGCACTTGTGTTTCCTGCATCTGCTGCCAGAGCATTACCTTACACACTGTTACTGATCTCCTGAGGAGTAAGTTGTGGAAGGAAACAAATACTCAGCATTTTCAAGGTCCCAGGTTGAGTGTGATGGTTAAAAAGGTCTTGAAGCTTTCACTAAATATGACCAATCATGTCTTAAGACAGATTTCAGCTTAAATAGTGTGCTGGACCTGAACCTTCACATATTTAATGTTTAAAGCATCTTGTATTTAATTCACTTATGTCTGCATTGAATGTGAGTAGTTTCCTAGGCCAACACTGTAGGCACTGAATATTACATGCAGATCACAGACTTGAGAACAGAAATTACTAGTTTCAGACTTTCCCGTGGAAGACTTTCTGGGCAATAATGCTTTTACCACCCACATTGCTGTAAGGATACAGAAAAGTTTGGAATGCATAGTAGGGGACCTGACTATATGAATTAACTTTGCATTTTATTTTATGTGCCAAACAGGGAAACAACAATACAATCACCTATTCCAATGTTATTAGAGGATCCTCTTCTGGCACTGTAATCACAAGGAATAGAAATCTTCTCTTGCATGTCAACTGCAAAATGCTGCAGGACACGTGGGCACAAATAATGTATGTCGCAGATGACAACTTTGCAGTCAACGAAACCCAGTACAGCAGATATGATGTAAACCTCACGTTTTATGACTCTTCATACTTCTCACGGCCAGTGTACGACTCACCATACTATGTCAAAATCAACCAGAATTTGTTCCTTGAAGCTTACCTGCACAGCTCTGATCCAGACCTGGTGTTATTTCTGGACACCTGTGTGGCATCTCCCACTCCCCACAATTTTACGACAGGAACCTACGATATAATCAAGAATGGGTAAGCTCATTGCAATTACAGACAGAACAGCCTTTGAACCCCTGTATCTCTCATTATTCATTTGGTTTAATTTGATGAAAGTGTGTGAGTATATAATAGATTAATGACAGCTTCTAACTAAGTAATGAACACAGCATTGAGGGTTTACTGGGGAAAAGGGGATGAATTGACCCAAAGTATAACACACACCCCACAGCTTAAAACGACAAGAAGACTAAATGGCTATGGCCAGTAAACCATGGACTGTTGTTATCAAAGAAGTAGCAGTGACATATCTCAAGAAAGGTTAATTTGCCTTCAGAAAGACATGCAAACACCAGGTATCTAGACACATGACAGGTTGAGTGGAGGTAACGTGGTTCCATTCTGCCAAAGAAGGCCAAGTCCACAGCAGGGGGGTTGGAACTAGATGACCTTTAAGGTCCCTTCCAATCCCAGCCACTCCATGAGGCCATGACTATGCTTTTTCTAATTTCAGGTTTCTGAACTATTTTCATCATGTTTAACAATCAGTACCCATGTTAGGTGTTTTATTGCATGTAAATACCTGACTGCAGTATTCATGAGATGGTTTTTTTGTTTGTTTTTAGGTGTGTTCGGGATCATACCTATGCTACATATTACTCCCCCTCCAGACACATACTCCGGTTTAAGTTCAATGCCTTCCAGTTCATTCAGAGCAATCCATCGATTTACCTGCAGTGTGAATTTGTGGTGTGCAGGGCCTATGACTATTCTTCCAGATGCTACCAAGGCTGTGTTAATAGGTCCAAGAGAGAGGCAAGCTCTGAACATGAAAGTGTGATTGTTGTTACTGGCCCGATACAGCTTTGGGAACTTGATCCTGAGTATGGGAAAGAATATGAATCTAAATAAAACCATCTCCTTTGATAGGCAGCATCTTTAAATGCCAATTGAGTTCTGAAAGAATCTCTGCTGCTAGATTGCCCAAAGCTCTAGAATAAATATTAGGAATGTGCTTACTGACTCATGCCTGTTAATCTCACTACAAATCAGTTATCTTCATTCCCATATAACAAAAATCCTGTTTCAGCAGTTCTGTGGGGAGTCAGATTTGTGATCTCTCAGCTTTTTGTTTGCTGTTTGCTTTCTTAATGCTAGAACTGAAATGTTTGCATTCTATAAAGGAATTCCACTAATACACACCTGAGCCTGGATGTGTCAGAGTGCAAGAAATTGGTTACTCTTTAGATC
>NW_008683889.1:0-3163 GCF_000695815.1 Acanthisitta chloris | reverse complement strand
CCACTTTCTCAGAGTAGATCAAGGGCATCTTTTGCCTTTGGAAGACTAGAAGACAGATGTTTCCTGCAATGTTCTAACATTGTTATTTGGATCCTGTATGGAGAAGGCGTAACAGACATCCTTCCATGCTTTATCAGATAGTAGTCCTCCATGCTAGGCTTCTGATGAGCTCCAGCCAAACAAAAAAGTTCCCTTGTTTAGTGTGCATCCAAAAAAATCAAAGGACTCAAGTCCAACTTTGTTGCCTTCTTAGATCATCACTGCTAGGACATCCTAACCCCATGGCTCCAAGCCACATGGAACAAGGATAAGCACTAACTGTTACCTCTCCTCCTGGAGCCATTTCAATTCCTGTGACACACCTCAGGTCTGGTTGGTAAAAGGGTAAAACTAAGTGCAACTCTGAGTGCAGTGATCCCATCCAGCCCCTTCCTCAGGTCATATGATAACCCTAAAATTCAATAACTGACACAGACCACTGATTGTTAGGGTCTGGATCTTAGGTAAGGACTTCATCTATCCAACACACCAGAAACCTACATGCTGCATTTTGACTGTGGACACCACTGAAGTGACAAGACACACAATTAGAAACATCATTTTGTGGACTTGGTTCCAGAAACAGTTGCCTATGATGTTGACATTTCAAAGCCTTCTTGTAAAAAGTTAGTTTTCATCTGCTGAAAAGACACTTACAAAAGCAAGGTAGCAATTTTAGATTTACAAAAGGGATAGATTTTCAGGTTTAAAAGAAAGAAAAGTCATCTAATTAAAAGACTATCATGGGGGCTCTGATTTTATCTGGCACGGATTTTATCTACACACAGACACACTGAGAGCAAAGCTCTTTGTTGAAGTTGCACAACATCATCAAAACTCTAAGTCCACAAGTCTTTCAGCGGTGGATGACAATAGAGAAAAAAATGTTTTCTTAATTGGGGAATTTAACATTAGTTACTGGATTATCTGCCAAACTATTTTCAGCTTTCATGCTTCACTAAACCAGAGTATTTAGCTCAGTCACAAACCCATTATTACACTCAAGAAAATGCAGAGCAATTAGCATACAAGATCATAGCTAAAAGGTGGTGCTAATTGGAAAGAATGAAGTATTTTTGAATCCTGTTGTATACAATTAGGTGAGATAAGCAGGTTCTGGAAAAATAATTTGCTAAACAATTTCAGTGATGTCTATTCTATAACCTATGTTTAAAGTTTAAGCAAATTCATCCTCGCACTTACTTCAGGGTGATATGCCTTTTTGCTGTCTCTTGCAACCATGGGGGTTGCAAACTAAAAGCTGGCCCAGCTGTAGAACAAGCCTTCTTCAGGAAACACACATACAAAACACAACGACTAATTCTTCACAACAGTGGAGATCATCACTAAGCTCAAGTTGCCAAAAAGAACTGAAGAACAAAACCAGCAAGGAAACAGAATGCAATATTCATAACGCACGGTACAGCATGGCACCAACACACAGCGAGCTGCAAAATCAGTTGAATTACAGGACTGTACAAAATACACAATCAGAAATAAAAGAAATGTGTATACAAAGACCTACTGGTGGAAAAAAAGAGGTGCATGCTTTTGTTCATGATTGCTAAACAGAGAGGTGGAAATCTCGCACATGAATAGTTAATCTGCCAAAAGGAAGAAAGCAGACAGGAGGAAAGATGCAATTCTTCATTACTAGTGAACTGCACTCAGACACAAGACATTAGGTAGCCAATTATAGTGCAGAAACACACCTTGCAACATCAGGGATTTGTTACCAAGAGCTTCAGCTGCATGATTTTAATTCACTTTTACAAATTCTTTGCCATATATTATTCTATCCATCACACATGTACAACTATAAAGATATTTCTCCTAGTAGGTTTTATTTAATTCCAGGCTGCAACAAACCTCTGCATTTGTAAGTGGACTTCTACATCACTATTTTTTTTGGCTCAGAACTTATTTAATATTTTCTTCAAATGACAGAGCAGTCTGTAAACCTGTAACACGCCCTATTTTGGGGATCACACCTATCTCATATTTTCCTTTTTAAAAATACAGCCTAATTATGCTTTGGAATAATACCTCCCTGTACATTATGTGAAAAACACTTCAGCAGATAACATTCACAAAAGCATCTCTCCCCACAGAAAATGCTACTGCAATCAGACTTTAATGAACAACTGCAGCATACACCCATGTTATCACGCAGGGGCGGTGTTTGTTTACTGAAAATGTTATTGAACCGTTCCTCTTACTTGTGCCTACCAACAATATAATGCAGCAACATTGCTTATTCCAACATACTTCAGGAAAAAAACAAACTCGCCACCAAAAAAAACCAAACAGAAGCCACAACAACAACAAAACCCCCACAACCCTCTTAGTCTTTCTGAATAATCCTTGAATTTTCTAATCTAAGAGGTGTAAACCAGTTCCAAGAACTCCCTGGAAGAAACAGACCTTCCCCTAAAGTCTGCTTTCTTGTGGCACAATTCTCTAAGTGTACAAACATATAATATAGGGAAGCTTCTTTAAAGAAATAAATCAACATTCAGTATCACAACTAAACCCTAAATATTGACACACACAGATGTAAACAGACACGTCTATTTCTCCTCACGTTTGAATCATGTAAAGGCATCTTGAAAATTAAGGCATCCGTGGGCTAATCTGGAAGTTCTTCAAACAATAAAACAGTATTTTCACAGAGAACACCAAGCAGAGCCAAGAGATCATTGCCGAACAGCAGATTTTTATCTCTGATTAAAAAGCAATTTGAATTAACTGATGTTTTAAATTAAATTATTTAAGCTCCCCTCCCATTACGACTGCTACATATCCCTATTCCTATGGACTGCGAGCAGCTTTACGAGAGTCCATCCCTCCGGTATGCGAGGTTAGACACAGCCTCCGCGGGATAAAAGCCTTTATCCTTCTAAAAATACCACCACTCTGCCAGGTTCCACTCTGGCAAAGCTCCGCGATGCAAACAGCATCGCTACGGTCCAGGGGCTGCCGTGAGTAAGCACTTGCAGCGCCGGGCTATAATTAGTTGAAATATTTTTAGGGCCACCGCTCAAAATTAGAGAGAAATGACCGGGAAAAACCTCAGAATGGGGTTGGGTTGGCGGGTTTTTCCCCCCACTCCCCTGGCTGTGAT
>NW_008683888.1:0-2817 GCF_000695815.1 Acanthisitta chloris | reverse complement strand
CATTCCAGTGTCCAATCACCCTTTCTGGGAAGAAAAGCAGCAGTTTCCATTGTACAATACCAAGGAAAGCAGAGGGATTTGTGGCACATGGAGAGCTGAGGGGTGCAGCTAAAAGTGAAGTCAGAATGTGTCTCATGTAATAGAAATCTTTCAGAAGCCCTGGGAGCAGCCCATCGAGCAGCTGGGAAGAAGGTTCACACATTACTCCAGAGCTCATTGTTTCTTCCTGCCCCTCACTATTCCCGGTAACACTGTCCAGCCCCTTCTCAAGTGCCCCCAGCAACACAGATTTCCCCCTAGACAGTCACCCAGCCAGTATCTAACCACCCTCACAACTGCAAGGTTCTCCCCAGTGCCCAGCCAAATTCCTGACCTCGTTTCCCTGTTTCCATGGGCATTGGGACAGAATCACAGAATCATTCAGGTTGGAAAAGACCTCCAAGAACATCAAGTCCAACCTGTGGACAACCACCACCTTGTCAACTAGAGCAGAGCACCAAGTGCCACATCCAGTTGTTAGGAGCAGGACAACATGCTCCCTCCATGCTATGCATTTGGAGACCATCTGGAGACTCAGCATCCCACCCCGCCATGCTCACCAGGTGCATAGTGTAGAACTTGATGGTATCTTTCTGGGAGTCCCACTCTGTTGCCACTGCAATGGCCAAGGCCTCGCTGGGGACAGTGAAGATCTTGGCCTGGGGCGTTTTCAGCTTTCGGTGGTCCAGGTTGATTTCAAATCCTCCTGGGGAATCAGAGTAGAAATCCTGGGGAATCAAAGAGGAGCAGGAACTAAGGAACAACCGACAACCCCTCAGTGGGAGCAGATTCAGAGCTGGAGCTGACAGGAACAAGGCAACAGGAATGCTCAAGTTTCCCACCATCACTTGGATACCTTTGGTCTTGGAAGCTGTTTCCCACCACACAGCTTTGCTGTAGATGAAGGGGCACAGCAGCAGGTGACAAACACCTCAGTCACACAGCCTGGGCTGCAGGTGCCACACTGAAGTGGTGTGGGGTGACACCACCCCTCCCAGGGACCAGCCCCTCCTTCCCATCCTGTGGCTGTACTCACCTTCTCCTTGCGAGATGCTCACGTTCTGGTAGAACCTCTTCCTCTCTGAGGACAGAAACAGCCATTCAGGGGGAGGCAGAAAAAAAGAGGTTCAGCCCCTTACTGTGCTCCACAGCCCAGAAAAGACAGTGCTCTTGGTGCTGTCAAGGTGGCCTGGCCACAAAAATCAAGCTGTTCATCCACAGCTGCCAAGCTGTGGGCTCCAGTGAGCCAGTATGCTCCAGTAAGCTCTGCTCAGCTGGGAAGTGCCACAGTGGTGTTGTGCACAACTGGGAAGTGAACTGATCCAGGTACACTCCTGCCAGGCTCAGGGCTCAGCTCCCTCTGAGCTGGCCTCCAATGAGTTCCAGAGTCTGGCAGAGGTGGTTTCCAATGCAGACCTGTCCCAGCACTCCTCAGGAGTTTTGCTTCAGGGTCAGCCTTTCCAGATTCTCCCACTACAATCACGTTTGACAAATTAATCCCTGAACTGCCTTGTCCTTGTTCTGTCTCAGAGTGACAGAGCTGGCTTAGAGGCAGGGCAGGGCATAGCAATCCCTCTTTCCATCTCTGCTAATGCCAAACCCACCCCATGCCAGCCCACATGGTCCCCCAGTGTATCTCACTCCCTGCTTTGTCCTGCACTGCTGGAGGAGCCACAGCCAGCAGCAGACTCGGAGCATGCCGGGGCAGGACACTGTTCCCTCCAGCCCACACATCCCAAGAGCACACCTGCTCTACCAGCAAGGTGAGCCTGAGGGAACTGCATGTCTCATTTTAGGAGCAGCCTCCTTTCCTACCAGCACTGCTGCACACAGTCCCAGCACCTGAGAGGAGGATTGCACATGTTCCAAATGCTTCCATTGCTCCCACAAAGCAGGAAGAGTCCACAAACCATTCCCTTGACAACAGCAACCAGGTTGTAAATCCCAAATCCATAAATCTGCCTTGTGAAGGGCACAGGAAGCAGGTCAGGCTGCAGGTCTGTTATTCCAAGCTAAAAAAAGCACATTCCCGCTGAGGGAATGGAAGAGGATTTGCTCAGGTTTGGTGACCTGTGAGCTCTGGGGCCTTGGGAAGTGCCACAGGCACAGCTCTAAAAACAGATTAAAGTGCGTGCACCCCAGAGGAGCCCTAAGGCATGTCAGGGGGCTCCCAAAACCCTGCCATGAGTCACTGCGACTCTGCAGCCTCACCTCAGACAGGAGACTAATCTTACTGTCCTCAAACCCACACGATTGCAGGAAAGTCTACGCAGGGGATACACAGGCCAGAACATGCCTGAACCCCCCAGCTAGATCTCATTCCCCCAAAATCATAGAATCATAGAATTTTAGGAGTTAGAACGGACCTCAGAGATTATCTAGACCAACCCCCCTGCCCTGGGCAGGACCCCTCCCCCCCAGAACAAGTTCCTCAGGGCTTTACCCACCCTGCTTTTGAACCCTCCCAGGGGGGGGCCAGCCACAACCTCCCTGGGCAACCTGTGCCAATGTCTCACTACCCTCACAGGAAGAATCTTTTTCCTGAAATCTAACCTGAATTTCTCTTCTTTCAATTTGTACACATTGTCCCTTATCCTGCCACTACAGTTCTTAACAAATACTCCTTCTCTGGCATCCCTGTAGGTTCTCTTCAGACACTGGAAGGCTTAAAAAAATCCCTGCAACCCAGCAAAGCACAAAAGGAAGCACAACAAACTGATGTGATGAGGACTCAGCTGTGCTGCCAGCGAGTCCCCACGCTCCAAACACCCACTAACG
>NW_008683887.1:3743-4027 GCF_000695815.1 Acanthisitta chloris | reverse complement strand
CCCATCCCATCCCCTCCCCTGCTCTCCCACCCCGCTCCGTGCCAGCCCCTGCATATGCCCACCTTAAAGTTGCTGGAAGTTGACAGTCCGCATTCGGGACGCAGCTGGGAGTCCGGGCTCGTTCGCACCCCTCTCCACCGGCGTCTCTCTCGCTCCTTTCACGGCCACCAGGCTCCGGTTTAGTCCTGAGGAGGCAGCGAGCTGGCTTGGTTTTGGGAATCCTGCTGTACACCCCTCCCTTCGCCTCCGCGGGCTGAATCAGCTTCTTTTACACCGTCGGCAGC
>NW_008683887.1:0-3721 GCF_000695815.1 Acanthisitta chloris | reverse complement strand
TGCAGCCGCGATGAGCTAAGTAGTTGCCTCCATGTCCTTCCTCTAACCATCTGATAGTTTTATGTGGTGACATGAGCAGAAAAGACCCCTGTAGAGGCGCTTCATTAATGTGCCACTTCTTTGCTATCATATGACAATCGCCTTGGGAGCAGGGGGAGGGGAGCGAGGAGGAGGGGGCTGGAGAGAAAGGCATAATCTGGTTTCATTTACACCTATTTACATGGACACCTTGGGCCAATGGGAATCATTTCCATTTGAAGACAAGGCGAGGGGTGAAAAGGCTCCGCCAGCGGAATTGCAGTGCGATGGTACCCGGTGGCTGGGGGTGGGGGGGAAGGTATGCACTAACCTCTCTGTGGACTTTGCAGGAAGCTTAGTCTGCAATTCACACTTACAAATGGAGGTACTGAGCAGTGGGATGTTTGACATGGAAATTGCTTGGCTGTGGTATTCTGTTTGTTCTGCATTGTTATCTGATTTGTATTGTTGGCTAACTTAAGGCGAGCCTTTTTCCCCCTAGAACGAGAGACTTTCTCTTCGCCAAATCCGCTCTCCCCGAGCGAAGGTTCTTTCGAGGAGAGACAAGACCGGGGCTCCTCGGTAGCCGCCCCGGGAAGTCCGTGTGCCACCCCTCGCCCCCCAGGTGGACCTGTTGGTGTAAAGCTGTGGTTGTCGTCTCAAAAACTCTCCCGGCTCGCGGGCTGCTGCCGTGGCCTCTCCTCGCTGTGCTGGCTAACGAGCTGCCCTGCTCGCCTCCGTTCGCCCGCGGAGCAGAGAGGATCGGCTCGGTGCGGGGGGTGTCCCGCAGAGCTGCCCTGGCTAACCGTGTCATTGTGCTAAATATCGTCAGCTTGACACCTTCTGCGGGATTTGCGTGGTGTGTCTCGGGCCGTTCGCCCTCCCGGGTGTGATTTTCGGGGCGCACTGTGTGTGCAGAGCGGGAAGGATGTGGAAGACCCGAGTTGCGGCTCTCTCTGCTCCCTCCTCCCCTGCCCGTCCAGGCCCGATCGGGAACCGCAGCCCAGACGAGCAACTCGCTGCCAGTGTGTCCTGGGGGGAGGATCAGGCCTGGGAGGTCCCAGGCTTGCCCTGGAGGGAAGTTTGTGTGATGTGTATTCCCGAGGCTGCGGTGCATCCTGTCACCCTAAAGCCAGAATAAAAGATTGTCTCGGGAGCAGCAAGCCCTGGGAGGAGGAAGAGCCTTTGTGGTGAATACACATCCACTCCATTAACAATATTTTCGGAGTCGGTCAATAACTCACCAAAACGTAACTTAAACACGATGAATTTAGGAGATTAAACAATTTCATTAATATTGAAATGGCTGCTGAGGCTGAGCGCGCGCGCTTGGAATGCAAGCGCACGTTTTTCAATATTAACAGAAGTACTTGAAAAGAAGAATAATGTCACCTTCTTAATTCAGCAAAAATAGCCGGGCTGGGGGAGGGAGAGCGGCGGCGCCTGTGTGCAGCGTGGCTGCTGCGAGACAGCTCTGCCGTCGCCTTGGAGTCCTCTCGGAGGGACAGTCCCCACCGAGCAGAGCTCCCCAAAACCTGCAGCAGCCTCAAAACTCCTTTCACACCGCGACTAGCGCCGACCTCGTGTGTGTTAAACCGCGCCTCGCTCCTTCCCACCCGGCTGCCCTCGCTCCCATCTAATCCCTCACTCTTGGGGCAGGATGTCGTTTAGAGAATAATGAGCAAATAATTGTGTTTCTAGGAATCCGAGAAGCCGACACCGGCCCCGCGCTGCCGAGCTAACGAGCCCTTTTGGGGGGAGACCTGCCGCATGTCACCCTGTGTCCCTCTCGGGGAAGGGCCCGGAGTGTCTGTGCGGCTCAGAGCTCCGGAGCTGCCTCGCTCAGTGAACTGGCCCCGAGATGCTTCGTCCGGCCGGGCAGGGCAGGGAGGCAGCCTCCAAAATTTTTTGGAGAGGGTAAGAAGTGATGAGACCCTGGACGTTTGTTAGAAAATAGGAATAGAATAGAAAATAGAAAATAGGAAAGACAATACTCTGAAATGAGGATACATTCCTCCCAGCGTCCCCTAGGGCAGAAAGCTTCTATTTTTTTTTTTTGTTGAGAGCCCCCAAATATTTGGGTTTAAGGGACACCTCCCCACACACACACTCAGACCCCAGCCCCCAGTGCCTAACTTCTAACACCCTTCGGTTCGGGTTTTATCTCTCAGCCCGAGTTCTCTCCTGGGATGCCTGTCAAAAAGCTCAGAAACAGCACAGGAGTAAATAAAATTCACGAACTGACAAATTTCTTTTCTTCCTCTTCTTGCCGGTACCTTTTCTTTTCGAAGAAAGAAAAAAACCCCAAACCAAACCAACCGCTGGCGCAAAAGAGAACCCGCAAGCAGCAAAGTTAAAGAAAAGTCGACTTTCGTTGTCATTTGCTACTCCGAGTGCGAACGAGGTATGGCTGTAAGGCGCCCGATTCTTTTTTTCTTTTTGCTTTTTTTCTTTCCAGTGCAAAGGAATGTGTGAGCGGAGGGGTAGGGCAGGCGAAGTCATCCCGGGAATTGATACCCAAAGTTTCACCTCCTGTTAAGCACGCAACAGATGATAGACTTGGGCAATATAGGGTTTAAACGTAACTTCTAGCATTTGACTTTTACTTTGAAAGCCAACAAGGAGGAGAGGGTGCAAGTGAATCCAAATCCATTGTGTAGAAAACCAAAACAAATAGACGTTTTTCTGAAGCCTAATTCAAATAAGGAGCTCAGAGGAAGTGTTGGGAAAACTGTATAAAATACACATAAGTCAATTATATCAATGTGCAAACCCAATGGAAATCTATTTCGTGCAAGAGCCATTCAGCCCTTGCATGGAGCCCATCATGGACCACCTTTCTGCATGGAAGGTTTGCAATAGCCCCCTTTCCCACAAGCAAGACCACACACGTTTACAGATTTGGTAATAATTTATGCTAATTTTCCTCCATAAATCCACAATTCGCCTCAGTGGCAAGCAGGGCTGTTGAGAGAGGAAAAGGAGACTGAAAAGTGACAAATACAATATTGATTTTGAATCCTTGTGGCTGCAAGCAGGTGTGTAGCTTTGCAGAGGGGAGGAGTGGGAGAGGGGCTGCGGGGAGAAGCCAAGAAGTTTGCCAAGGATAAAAAAAAAAAATCCACTCTGTGTGAGAGAATAGCTCACAACCTTGTTAATATTTACAAACTGGTTGGGAGAAAAGAGAAGGGAGGGGGGAACTACCAGCTTCTTAGGGTTTCCTAGGCTGCAAAACACAATGCCAGGCTCTGAGCAAGCTTCCCCCGTTTTGGAAAGTCAACTCGAGGCTGCTGGTTGTGGTTGCATTTCGACTAAGCCTTGCACTCTTTTTTGTCACGGTTTTGCTTATTTTTGCTTCTCGGGGGCCGGGAGTGCGAGGGGAGCAGAGAGACTGGGGGTCTCCTGCTTTTCTGTGTGCTTGAATTCCCAGTGCGGTTTCCTGAAGCTCTCGGGCCGCTCTGGGAACGGCGGTGGGCTTTGTCCCCCCCCACATTCTTCACCAAATCTGCCACTTTGGCGTGAAACTACTTAGCGCCCTTTCAAAAGGATTTTGTTCCTTTCCCAATGAGCACTAAACAAACTCCCTCTGCCTGTCAAGGCTGGACTGAGAACTGCTCCCCAAACCTGTATTCCCGATAATTTGGGATGTGCAGCGCTTTGTGCCCGGGGGGTCAGGGCTCCCGGCGCTGGGCAGTGCGCTCGG
>NW_008683886.1:0-17648 GCF_000695815.1 Acanthisitta chloris | reverse complement strand
GGGCGCGGGTCAGGGACGGGGGCTGAGCTCGGGTTCCGGGCCGTCCGCTCAGCGCGCTGGGGCTCCGTTCATGCCTGTGTGGGGAGTCGGGGAGGTGTTTGCGGGGAACAGCCGGGAGCGTTGGGAACTGGGCGCCCGCAGGGCTCTGGTCTTCCCAGGCGCAATAAAGCATCGAGCCAGAGCTTTATTAGCTTTCTTTACAACAGATGCTCGGTTCGTAACAGTCTCGCTTCACAACAGATCTCTCAGCCAAACTCGGTCGTGTTTTTCTTCACATTTCTTGCCTCTGTCAAGGCTTGCTGAGCAATCTAAGTGCACTTATCTAGCCACTAGGTAGGAGAGAAAACTGCTGCTTGTGTATGCGGACTGTTGGGACGGAGAGGAGTCCAGGCCTCAGCTCCTGCCTGATAAGCTTGGTGATAGGCTGTTCCCTTCGTGTGCTGGTGCGCTGTGGGGCTGTGTGTTTGCCTTCCTCTCACAGGGCGTTTCAGGGCCCAGTTATTATTGGACAGATAGATTGCTGTGTTCTGCACATCCTGGTGCAGATTCTTTGGAACACCTTACAGCAGGTTCGGCGCATTCTGGGGTGTTTGGGTCTTGTTATGTGATGGGGTTTTTTTTCCTCATTTCTGAACTTGCTTTTGGGTTAAATTACCTTGTTGGAGTCACGCTGTCTATTTTAAAAGCACAGCTGGTGTTGATGTATGTAAGAACAAGGTGAACACTGTGATAAATGTTTAGAGATTCCAGTGATTGCTAAGGTTTGTGCAAAAGCACTTAGGAAAGAATCCCATTCTTGAGGAGCTCATGATGGTATTGTCCAAAATTAGACCAATTCAGTGTGGACTAAAGCAGTTTTGCATGACTTCTTGAGAGTGGTTAAGTCATATTGTGGCCTGTGTGCACATACTCAGTAGAGTACATGTTTGGATAGACCAAACTACAATTATAAATCTAATCTGCTCTTCCCATAGCTCATCAGAAATGTAAATCTAAGCCATTGCCTCTGCTTTAATGAGACTTGGCTGAGCAAGCTGAAGAATGTGTGTTTTGTAAGGTAGTATTGTGATTCAGAATAGAGCAAACCGGTATTTCTAGCCCACATGAAATCAAAAATCCTGGGATTCATCTGGAAGTGATAACAGCCGTGTCAGACTGCAGAGCAGTTTGCTGTGCTGTGAGCAGAGTGCTCAGCTCTGCAGTGTTCAAGTGTCTGAAGGCTTAGGTCACGCAGTACATGTATGTGAGGTGGCAGGGCTGGTTAATTGTAGCCAGGTCTGCGTGTGCAAGCAGTAGAACTTCCTTCTAGAGCTCTTAGTGTGTTGGTCACATAATGGTTGCCTCTTCTTCCTGTGGTGAGTCCAGAAGGCAAACTAGAAACTGTTTGTTGTGGATCTTTACCATAAATGTTCAGTTTTCTGCCAGAAAGCCCCAGAAGATGACTCGATGCTTTCAGTTTAGCTGTGTAGAGTATGTGAGTGTTACCTGGGTTGAGTTATCGCTGGTCACATTCTCACTGAATCCACTGAAATTGTGATATACAGTGCAAAAGTAGAGGGAGAATCTGTCCTTGAATAGCCGCAGATCTGTCCAACAGCAGGACTTGTGTGGGCTGAAGTCGGAGATACTCTTGTGAAGTTGTACTCGTGCAGTGCTCTTGTTTGTCTCAAGTGGCGTGGGGTTTTAGAGGGAAATTAGGTTTCTGGGCTCCAGCAGGTCCTGCCTGCAGCTCTCCCTTGCTGAGGGCAGTGCCAGCAGTTCTGATTGTGTGGTGTGCAGAGCTTGTGTCTCTGTCTCATGAGTTAAAGGATAGCAAATGTTAGATACTAAGCTGGAGTCTGATAAGGGGAGGCAATGCATCTTTCCAGAAAATGGTCAAGTGCATGGTTATTTAAATAACAGGGAGCACTCCCATGGAGACTGGGTTCCAGACATTAAGCCAGCTATGCAAGTATTTGAGGTTCTCTGGTATTATTGGCACATAGGTTTTCTTTGCATTGCGAACTCTCCAGAGACAGTGTCTGCAACCCAAACCCTCCCATTCCTCTTGTCAAGCCTCAAATTAAATGCCTTGATAGTTCATGGTTATAATTAGTACTTATTTCGTTTAAAAATATAATATTAATTTTAAAAGCATCATTAGGCACAACCAGTTTAAGGAAGTGTTTGCAAGCCATGGTTTGTTTTCTTACTGTGTTTTCTTACTGCTCTGCATGGGGCAGTTACAGAAAAATCATGGTGGATTGTGCTTGATCTTACATGTTCTGGCACTAAAAACAAGATGAAATCTTTCATCCCAGTAGTACACCATGTTTTTTTTATTTCAAGGCACTGGTTTAGAGAGAGTTATTTTGAATGTAGGTAAGCTGTGTGAGAATAGCCATGTTGGGTTAGAAAGGGCTATGTGCCTTTCAACAGGAGGGAGTCCTTAGCATGGGAGTATAGGACACAAACTTACATGTTGTGTCTCTGTGATAATTCATCAGTTCTCACTTACCAACCGTTGGAACAGCAAGAGTTGCACTTGGAACCATTATAATTGATAGGTATTAATGAAATAGCTTCTGGTAATTTAAGCAGTTAAACTTCTGGTATTTCTGGCATTCACAGCCATCTGTGATAGTGTTTCCCATGGTGTAATGACATCAAAAAGAAAACTTTCCTTTCAGACTTTTAGAATGGTAGTTGCAGGTGAAAGACTCAGAGACATGGACCAAAGAAAGTTACATTTTTGTGAAGACTTGAGGATTTTTTTTATGGCTCAGGGTGGGAGCAGGAGGGGAAGGATTACCTTTTTATTAAGTGTTCATGAATTTATGTTTTACTCAGTTAAGTGACATGCTCCCTGCTGCATACCATGGGGGTTAGGGCACATGTGCCCTAAACTTGTGCCTGGTGTTTCCCAGCAGAACTGCTCAAAGCCTGCTCTGGCTGCTGCCCCCTGTCTGTGTCCCTGCACACTCCCTACCCTGCAGCGAGGGAGTGCAGGCTGAATTCCCTGTTCTGGAGGTAGGAGCCTGCTGCAGCCTGATCCCTTCACGTTTACACTTCGCTTGTAGTATGGTGTGCAGGCAGCAAAGCACGCTTACAGGGAAGGGATGTCACGTTCTGCAGAGAGATGGCAATGAAATTACTTGTTCACTTAGTAATTCACGGTGGTCCGGTCCTTGTGCTGCTCAGGGGTGGGGAAGGACTGGGGTCTGTGTCCGAGTCCTGCAGGGGAAGTGAGGCTGAGGAGAGCCAGTGCTGCGCAGAGACCTCCTGCTGGAAGAATAAACAGCTTGGCTTCTGCTCAGCATTCTGCTTCAAGTCCCCATGTTAACCACCAAATCATCATCTCCCTTAACTGGTAGCGAAATGCTGCAGTAGTAGAATATGGTAAGAGCATGTAGTAACATCTTAAGTCAGTACAGAATGTGTTCACAGCACTTCAGTGTGAAATTGGTGGAACTAGTCAGGCAAAAGTACATATGTGAATCCCGTTAGGCTCAGCAGTGTTAGCTCCTTTCTAACTAGGTAATTGTGTGTGTATTCACATTGACAAAAATAAGTTTGCTTTTAACATGTGCTGGTTGCCTTTTTGTTTGCAAGTCACTAGGCCAGTTTAGCTCATTAAAACAAAATAAAACCCCCATACCTGGTGTTGACAAGGTAAGATTGACTGGATTTACCGCAGTCCTGGTAAGCGTTGTAAGACTGTGTTATCTTTCACATACTTATTTTCATTTCCTCTCACTCTTCAGTATTTTGCTATATATGAGCCACTGCACCTTGTTCTGGAGGAAGGATGTAGTCTGAGGAAATACCCCAAGAGACATAGCCAGAGAGAGCTCTAGGTCTGCTGCTGTTCCAGTACCTTGTGGGTGTGATACTCTGGCAATTTAGTGTTTCTGATTATGCAAATTTATGGTAAAAGCTATTTCTTTCTCAAATACTATTGTACTGCCAGCTTCAATGTTAGACTTTCTGCTTTAAGGAACTCGGGTTATGTTAAATCCTAATCTAGATCAGGAAAGATAGTTGTTGAAGGTAACATTTGACTGTTTGTTATACTTCTCTGTAAAGGACCTAACTAGGATAAACACTGCAAAACCATCGAGTAGCCCTTTCCTAGCTCACTGCACGTGCAGTCCTGGTTCCGGCTTTAGGGAGAAATTGTGTTGGGGGGTTATTGTTGCTTTGGGGTGAGAGGGCAAAGCTGAGCTGCATGTCAGAGGAGTTTTCTTAACCCTCTGCAGCAGAATTCATTGGATGAAATTGTCTTTGTATACTGCAGAAAGTTGTACTAAATCCAGTTTTATTTGGGGCAGGGGAGAGCCAGACTCTTAGGAGCAGGTCTTGATGTGCTGTATTGCTAAACCACTGTCGACTTTATCAATGCCTTGATCTAGCTCTACAGACAGCTGAGTCTCTTAAAGGCGAGTTCTGAATTTTGGGATTGAGAATACTTCCTTTTGATACTGTGGTCATTTTGTGATGGGGAGAAAGGCAAATTTTTTGACATAATAAAACACCTTTACCTGTTTTAAGGTGTCACTAGATGAAAGTCAGGTTGTTCACCCTGGTTTAGAATGGAGAAAGGTAATTCCCAGGTGTTAAAATTGTTTGTGTGTCATGTGGCATTGGTATTAATATTAAAATATTTGTCCATGCAGCATAGCTGTGACTTAGAGAAATACTTTGGAAGCATATTTCTTCCATAGTTCATCAGGTTTTTGTCTCACATAAAGGTGAGATGTGGGCCTCTAACTTACTCCCCTTTTTTGTGATGTTATAGAGTAGCTCCTTCACTTTGGATAGAAATAAAGCACTTCAGTAACTTGCTGATCACGCTCTGACTGTTGTTGTGCACCTCTGTGGGCAGAATGGCTAGCAGAGAAGTCATTTATTTCAGTGTGGGACGGAGAGAACCAATGCAAAGTCAACTGCAGTTTTACTTACCAAGGCAGCAGGTCAAGTGGTGGAATGAAAGTCCAAGTTTATAGTTATCTAGTAGACAGAGTATAGGATGGCCACAAAGTGAGGGTGGATCCACAATGGGGGCAGGAAAATAGACAGCTCTCATGAATAAAAAGCAACAGGAGGAACCACAGTAATGCACATTGACCAGTTGACAATGTTATTGAGCTGTTGTTTGGTGCTTTAATTTCTGCAAATCCTTAAGCTTCGGATACCCATTTCTATAATTGAAGAACGGAAGACAGATTTACCTTCTCACAAAGATTGACATTTGCTTAACAGTATGTGCCTTTTACAGCAGTTACATTTTATAGTGTCATTCAGAGCAGCACGGGAATAGAAAAATTGATTAAAGTCAGCTCAGCACATGATACAAGAATGAACAAAATTGTTGTAACCACTTTATGTTTCATTGTGGTGTGGATGTGCTCTCTTTACCCCAAATTATTCTTCTCAGTTTTTAATACCTGGCTGTTAAACTCTGCTTATGCAGTACTAGAGGCAGCAGCAGTGATGAAAGATTGTCGGTGCAGCCTGAGAAATGACTCAGTATCGCTTTGTACAGCTCTATGGGAAGTTCTGCTTTCCTTGACTAATGGTTTTATGGCTGCAAATAAGTGCCTAATGGTGTCTCCAAAGTGTTGATGCGTCTGAAAATGGAGGGAAAATTATTTCTGGTAAATTAAAGCAGAATACATATTTTTCTCAGCATGACCTGTAGTACCTTACAAAGCAAACACTTTCTAAAGGCTGGAGCAGAAACTGTCCTGAGGGATTGTTAAAGCTGCTGCAAGTTGATGAGATCGTGAGGGAATGCGATTGTCATGATTTTGGGGTTTTGGTGGTTTTTCTTCTCTGGTTTCAGTCCATTGTTTAGTTTTTGCTTACAAGACTGTAGCTCTTGGAGCACATCTCCTCTGCAGTTGATTTTTTTTGTTTCTCTCATATTCACCTGCGGTTAGCAGTGTTAGGGTGAGGAATGGTCTTTGAGAGGGTGGTGACAGTGAAGTGGTGTTGTCCATGTACAGTGTTAGTGATTGTATGTAGTGCAACAGGAAAGGCTTGATGAGCTTCCTTGCTTTCAGTCAGAAAACTGTTGGAATTCAGCAAAGTGCATACAATAATGTTGGCATGCTGCACACCATGCAGGACCTCTTAGGCAGGTAGTTAGACCCCAGTGAGTTTAGTCCACTTGGCTGAGATCACACAGACCTCAGATCAGTGAGAATGCATTTCCTTAGTGAGAGCTGTACATACATACCACAAAATTCCTATTGCTTGATTAAGTATCGATTTAGACCTTGAATCTACGGAGGAATGCTTCACTTTTGAGTATTTTTAATATTCTAGTTTCTAGTAGCATTAGCATATTTTTTCCACATTGGAAAGTGCAGAATATGAAGTATGTGAGTACCTGTATTCCCTGATTCATAGGACTGACTTACCAGCTTTGTTGGGGTTCCTGTTGCTCTAATGTCCAGAAAGTGTTAACTTAGCAAAAAACTGCCTTGCTCTCCTTCCCCTTACTCTCACAAAACAGTTGAAGAAGTCAACATGTAAGTGACAGCGTAAGTGATGTCTCAGTCTTTCTGCTTGGTTTTAGCTGAAATGCGTAAGATCAAATCACCCGTTCGTGTCTGAGGGGTTGATAAAGAATATGCTGTCTGCTTAATAAGGGTTTTTTCTCAACCAGTTGTTACTCTTTTGATTTAAAACTGTTGGGCTCTGCAGAATATTTGAAGCCTTTGTGCTGAATGTGGGATGGTTTTGTTTCTTTTTCCCTTCCCAATTTTGCAGTTCGCTCCTTTGGCACAGAGGACAGACCCACGGACAGACCTATCCCACCTCGGGATGAAGTCTTTGAGTACATAATCTTCCGTGGCAGTGACATCAAAGACCTGACGGTCTGTGAGCCCCCAAAGCCTCAGTGCTCCTTGCCACAGGACCCTGCTATTGTCCAGGTGAGTCGTAACAGAGATCTAGCTGTTTGTTACGAAGGTGGAACCTGGGAGTTTTAAGTGCTCTCTAGCTGAGTGGTTACAAATTGAAGTGTTTGTCAGTGTGAATTTCCAGCCCAGCCTAAGGAACTCTGGAAAGATTTTCCTGTCTGGAGTCACGTCTCTAACTGTGACAGTGAAGGTTGAAATCTAACTCTGGGACAGTGCAAACTGAAGCTGCTGTTTTTTCAAAAGCAGCTAATGGCTTTGTGTAGGTCTGGATGCCTTTTTTGAAAGGTACTTGGCTTAGGAGGACTTGTGCAGGAGCACTTGGGTTTGTGGTTTTTTTACTTTGTGAAAAAGTGATTTTTGTTTGGTTTTCTATTCTGGTTTAAATGTTCAGCTTTTTTTCTGAATGTGCCTTTAAAAGTGTCTCATCTAGCTCTGTGTTTTTAAATGGGCTATGTCCTAAAGGGCCGTTATTTGAAAAGGGAATACTTGGTTGCTGGAGGGAAAGCAACTTAGAACTTGAAGCCTTTAGGGTTAGTTAATCTGTTATTTCATAGTAAAGGCACTGACAGAAATAGCTGCTTTTCATTTTGGAACTTTGTTGGCTGGTCAGTTGTGCTTATGGGGTAACTTAGACTCATCCCTGAGAGCAAGGTGGAAGTTCTTGCTTCAAATGCCACTTGATAATTCCATGTAAGTGTTTATATTTCTAATGTTTCAACAACTCTGTAAGATAAAGTTCTTGATACTTCCTTACCAGGTGCCCTCATAATCCTCTAAGGCCTTCTGCTAAGTTTAGTGCAGCTCCTCCTGTCAGTTGAGAGCTGTGAAGTTGCATTACTGCTAACCTCAATAATGGTGATAACCCCACCCTTCCCCAGTGTGTTTGGGTCTTATTATTCCTGTGGGGTTTGAAACTTCAAGGAAAAGCATAAGATATTTTCTAAGTTTGCCAGCAAAGCTTAAATGTGTGTTTGACAGGAGAGTTCAGTGGCTGAGGTTCTGGGGGAAAGATTGCGAAATTTTTTGGTACTGTTTTCACAGGTCTGTGAAGCTGGAAGGGTAAAAGTGTTTTCCAAACTGTATACAGACTTGTGAAAACGTTTCTTCGAGTTCCTACATTTCTTGCCTTACAGAACTATTTCCTACTTTGTGTAAATATGTTGTGTGTTTTGTGCTTAGTCTTCACTAGGCTCTTCGAGTACATCCTCGTTCCAGTCGGTGGGGTCGTACGGTCCCTTTGGCAGGATGCCTGCATACAGCCAGTTCAGCCCCAGCCCGCTGGTGGGGCAGCAGTTTGGGGCTGTGGGTGTTGGTATGTTCACTTCTGTTCGGTGCTTCCCTGCGAGTGAAGATGTGTGTGCACAGACAGTAGTCAGTGCCTAGAATCTCAGCAATGTCTTATCCTAAGGGCAGATTCAGTCTTCAGTCTGTGTCAGACCTGATGCTTAGCTCAAAAGTAAAGTTTTTCATTGTCTCTGCGGCTCAAATCAAAGCAATTATGATTGAGAACTAAACCCCTATCTCAGGGATGAGTGGGGAAAGGTTCCTGTATTCAGGAATTCATTGTGTTCTGTAGGTGTTCCTTACATTCCCCGTGTATTCATTCTGTTTCACAAGAGGCAGCTCCTCCACACAAGCCCTGTGGCTGTGCTGTGACACCTGCTATCCCAGGGTGACCAGGTGCTGTGTGCCTTAACCCAGGGCTGGGGTTATTCAGCAGTCCAGCTGGCACAGGCCTCCAGCTGCGCATGAGCTGTGAGCTGGGTGTGAAAGCCTAACCTCAGCTGTTTGTGAGCTGCATGGGAGAGTTGGCCCTTTGTACTGAAGACTGACTAACCAACTTCCCTTCCTCCCTGAGAGCGTTTTCTTTCACCTTTTAGTTTTTCACACTGGAGCTCACATCCCGTAACTGGCAGTGTTACTGCTGGTCCTGAAGCTGTTAGTCATGAGAAAGGAAGGCTGTAGAACTGGCCATAGCTTGGTATCAGTCACTAAGCTGTGGCAGTCATGTTTTTGTTGAAAGGATGCTAACTGGAGATAGATACTAATAACATGTATTGCTCAGAAAGGTCCTGTCACAACCGTGTTTTGTTAATACTTGTGGTACAGAAGTTATAAGTGCATTTCCGGTTTTTGTTCTAAATTAAAAATCAGGCTATTAGTCTTACCAACTTACATGTGTGTATATTAAATGTAACTGAAAGGGTGCTCTAGAATAACTAATCATTTAGTGCTAATTGAAAGAAAATGCAGAAAATGAAATCTAAACCAGGATTTACAACTCTATTATTTCTTTCAAAGCAGGAGGTTCTTTAACATCTTTTGGAACAGACTCTTCAGCCAGTGCTAGCATGTCCCAAAGCACTGCAGTTGGTTCTGCATTTACAACAGATGCAAGATCACTAAAAACACAGATGTCTCAAGGTAAGAACTTTTCTTTTTGTGACCAATCCTGCTCCCAGAAATGCTGACCAGACAGCTGAATTCTGTTGGGGAAACACTTGGAACTACACCCAGAAAGCACTGAGAGGCTTTGTGTTTGCGCTTTGCGTTTTCCCACTCTCGGAGTGCTGCATAGGTATCAACACATTTGTTGTTATCCTTAAAGCATCTGTACTGAGGACTTACTTCAGTGGAATAATGTGAGCAGAGACGTGCCCATGGAAATTCAGTATCTAGTTTTACTGATAACATGACAAAACTCAAGATGCTTCATATGGATTGAAATGTGGAGTCCTTCAGCTTGTAACTTTGAAATCTTTATTCCTAATTGTGGTTTCTGTTAATGTGTGTTTACATGAATGATATTAACAGCAAAGTTGATTGCTTGTAAAGACAGCGACATGGCTGTTAAGTCAGCTTGGTAGTAGCAGAAACTGGATGGGCTGTTTGTGTAATACTGGAAAAAGAAACTACCTGCAAAAAGGAAATACTTGATGCTTTTTGAGTAGCATAGAAAAAAGAAACTAATCATGGAGCACCTTCACCCTCACCTTTCATGCACGTGTGTTAACATTGCTCCTCAAAATCTAAAAAACATTATTTCCTACTCTTCCACTCTTCACTGCTGTGAGTAAAAGTTGTACTAAGATGTATTCCTTGTGCTGTTTTTAAATTGTGCAGTCATGTTAAAATCAAAACGCTAGAGCAAACAAGGTTTTTTCCCTTAAATCCTAGCTGAGATTTGTATATCAGTTAAGAGTGTTTCCAGGACTAGTTGAGTGCATTGCCAAAAGTAGGTTCTATTTTATTGCGTTAATTGAAGGGGGGAAAAGTATGCTGAACATTGCTGTGTTGAAAGAGTAGCTTGATGTGTTACTTGCTGGGCCTTGTTCTAATTCTAAGAATCGGATTCTAAGAATTGCAATTCTAACTGGATCCTATTCTAGTTTCTCAGTAGATTTATGTATTTGATGCTGTGAACTTGTCTGGCTGGATCAAAATGTGCCTGTGCCTCCAGTCCCTCGTGCTGCACATGGCCACGTGTGGACGGTGCGGTGAGGAGGAGCTCTCAGCTCCTGCCTGTGCATTACTCTGGCAGTGAGCTCACAACAGTGCACTGGCTGACGTGAGCTCCAGCGTCCGAACTGTATCCATGCCTTTTGGAACAGGCACTTCTGCTTACCTTTCAGGGAGACAGGAGGAGTGGTTTGCCTCCAGTTGATCTGAAAATTTCGTTCCGTAGCTAAATGCCCCTTGTGGGTGCGTTGGTAGGGATTAATTGTCCTACCCATTTTTCCTTTTAGACTGGGGGAAGGGGAATTGCTAGATATCTTCATTCGGGATTGATGGGTCTGAGGGTGCAGGAACATTTATTTCTTCTTTGAACACAGCTGTCTTGACTGGTAAGGCAGATAAACCTGTCAGTCTGGATTGGCCAAGACCATAACTCAGATTTGTAGATGGGAAATAACTCTCTGGGTTTTGGGTTTGTTCCATGTTTTCCCAGGTCGTTCCAGCCCTCAGATGGATCACTTGAGAAGGAGCCCCACCATGGAACAAGCAGTACAGACAGCTTCAGCCCACCTGCCCACTCCAGCACCCGTGGGGAGGAGGAGTCCTGTACCAGCCAGACCTTTGGTGTCTGCTAGCCAGAAATCCCTGGAGAATCCAGAGCACAGACGAGGTACCTTTGGAGAGTTGTCATACAGCTCGTTCACTTCCATACACCCATGAAGTGCTCTTTTAGGAGTAACCTGTAGGAATTTCCCTGCTGTCTGTTACTGGTAGACTGGTCAGCAGAGACCTGCAGGAGATACTTATTTCTTTTCAAAGCCAAGCATATATTCTAAATTACCTTTTTCTTCTATGATTTAAACTTGTGGCTTACATTTGCAGGTTTGGATTTTTTTTAAATCTGAACTATATATACAAAAGTATGATCAAAAATAGACCTAATTGGATAAACAAATCATTTTTTTATTTCCAACTTTAGCTGAAGCACACAAGGTTTCAAGATCAGAAAATGAACTCAGAAATGAAAACAAACGACAAATTGGTAAATGTTGTTTTGAGCAATAGCTATCGTTGTTTTCACACGTCACTAAGTTTTTTTTTAAAATCTAAAATATACGTAAATTCTTCCACATTTTGTTCCTAGTGGGTAACAGCTTTGCATTGGGTAAAAGTAACACAAGCACATAATGTCAACATTAAAGAGAAAACTCTCTTCTGGTTGCTCTGTATTAAGCAACTTGAATAAAAATGTAAACCAAGCAATACTTGTGGATTTATGAACACAACAGCATGAAAAAAAAGCCTGTTACCTTCTACCAAAGTACTTGAGTGAAAAGCCATGGACATTTTAACTCTTCCAAAAGCTTTCAGTGACTTACCTAAAGCCTTTCAGTACCAGGTTTGGTACTGTTGTGCTTTCTGTGTCGCCTCTGTCCCTACTGGAAGTGAATTGACACATTCCAAGCTACTCTCATGGGGCTTTTAACAACAGCAGTGCAGGAAGAGGATGCATGAAATCCCAACCTGCTACCCCAGGAGTTAGAAAGCAAAACAAAAAACTAACCCCCCTCCACCACACTCAGAAGAAAAACCAATGCACAAAGCCAAACCCAACAGACTTTCCCTCTTCTCAGTTCCAGGTGCACCTTCAGCTCGGAGAGGCCGTGGAGGTCACCGAGGGGGCCGAGGGAGGTTTGGTATCAGGAGGGATGGTCCGATGAAGTTTGAGAAGGACTTCGACTTTGAAAGTGCGAATGCACAATTCAACAAGGAGGAAATTGATAGAGAGTTTCATAATAAACTTAAACTAAAAGGTAAACCATTTTTTGCTTTGGATTTGAGCATGGAAGAACTGTGTCTCGCTGTTTTAATGCTACCTTGGAGAACAACTTTCAAAAGGCTTAGCAGTCGTTAAAAAAAACTTTCAAAACCAATGAAGTAAACTGGGGTCTTCTATTCATTAAATACTTGTGTTTGAATTTTGAAGGAGTTTTAACTAGCAAATATCATGCATCAGGTTCTCACAAGTCTGTTAAAAATGCAGGTTACTGGAGCAGAAGTCCCAATAGTGTTTGTTCCTTTAAAGTTCTGGGAAGGATGCAGTAAAAGAAACCCCATATTTTGTTTTCGGTTATTAGACCAAAATTATAATGTCAATTATGGACCAAAAGCAATCAGAAAAACATGAGTTTGGAATCAGCACTTTCCTGTGTATTCAGGAGAGTTTCTTTGAAAGTTTCTAGCATCTATTTCCTTGCTTTTACCCTTTTCCGAAGGAACACAGGAGTACTTGGAAATGGTACTGCCAGCACTTGTTTTCTAGCAGGCTTCTGCTTTGATTACCTCATTCTCTTGTGACCAGCCACCTGCTCCTTACACTATTGCTGCTATTTATGGACCAGATTGTTGCAGGTCAATATAGGGAGTTCCTTTATTAATGGCTTCATGGTTGGCTAAACGCTGGGAAACGAAAGGTGGGAATAAGTGGTCAGACTTCAGTGGAGAGTCCTCTGGGATTTACCCTCTGGTGCTTGCCTCTTTATGTGGATCATTTTTAAATGTTGATGGTTTACTGTTGGTGATATTTTTACTGAATAACAAAGAGGGAAGGGAAGCCTGGTCAGAATGAGCTCTGGGAATGTGTGTGAGACAGTGGTGGATTTTGTGTGCGGTGTGGAAAGGTTCAGCTGGTTTTCTGAAGTTTATGCACAGCATCATGAGATTAAAGCTGTAAGCATTTAGGAATGAGGCTTGGAGATAGTAGTAGCTAGTTCTGTTGAACCACCAGTTTTGGTTTTAGTACTAGTCAAAACTCTTTTAAGTTGAACTTCAGGCATTACCAGGAAAGAAACACAAGGTCAGTCCATAGCATAGTGTCTTGAATGCTGACCCTGTGTCTCAGCCAGCAGACAAGGAAGAAAGGCAGCAGATGAACAAAAGCATGGAATGACTGAGTGAGGCTCCTAAGTCTGGGAAGGAGTTAACTAAGAGGGTGGAAAAATAGATGGCTGTCAGATCTGTTCTGCCACAGGCTTTTTCCTTAACTAAACCCACAGAGGATATAGAGGAGATCAAACCTCCAGACAGCAGCAGCACAATATCCTAATCTGTGTGTCACATCATTTGACATCCACGTTAAATTTTGGAGAGGTTTTTGTATTTTTGAGCATTCAGTATAGTTTCTGTCTGGGAATAAGCTAACAGTGCTGTTTTGTTCAGGCTTCTGTTTACTTGTTGTTTTGCAGAAGATAAACTTGAGAAACCAGAGAAGCCTGTAAATGGAGAAGACAAAGGTGACTCAGGTGTTGATACCCAAAATGCCGATGAGGAAGATCCACTTGGACCCAACTGCTACTATGACAAAACCAAATCCTTCTTTGATAACATTTCCTGTGATGACAATAGGTATGGCCTGCAAGGGGAAGCCTGTTAGTTTGCTTGAAGCACCACCATAAGGTGGTGTCTGCTCCTCCTTACAGTCTGCCCTTTGTATGTGAAAACAAGCTCTGGCCACTTTTGATTCAGAGCTAAGGTAAAACAGGGTATAAAGCACAGCATTTCCTTGTGGGCAAGTGTAGTAGGCGATAGGAAGATAGTTTGAAATGCTTTAGAGCCGTGCTGCTAGAACCTGGTGCACAGGCTCTGAGGTCTCCTTTCCACAGGTACTAAAGTGGGTTGGTAGGTTGGTTTGTTTTGCCTTGCTGCTGAATTAACACTTCAGTTAAATCAGTTATGGCTGTGCTTTGGTAATGGTTTGTAAGCAGATTATCTGTCTCGGCCCACAGTGTTGTTTGGATTGGGGAGAGAGCATTTCAGGAAAATTAAAGCTTAGCTTGCGCTGTTGCCTTTTTATTAGACAGGATGATGTGGATTGCTGACCTATTTTGAATTCCAGGAGGGGGAGGAGGATTGTTTGTTATACTCACAGCCAGATAAAATAACAGCTGGAACTGCAAACTGTTTCTTGCTTGAAACAGTGCTGTGCGCAGAGGATACAGAGTGTGCTTTTCTTTGTGGGAAACTTAGAGCACTGCCAGTATGCGAGGAATGGTACTGCTCGTAGCCCTCCTCGCGGTGCCCAGTGACCTGCGGCAGACACCTAGACTCCTGGATCATGTGGAGACTGACGATGTGTCGTTTTTCAGCTCCCAGGCTCTCCGGCAGTTCTCACTGAGCCGGGCAGTCCAACAATCCCTGTTCTTTGTGTGGCAGGGAGCGGCGACCCACCTGGGCTGAGGAGAGGAGGCTAAACGCAGAGACCTTCGGCATCCCCCTGCGCCCCAACCGCGGCCGCGGCGGCTACCGGGGCAGAGGCGTCATCGGCTTCCGCGGGGGAAGGGGCCGAGGAGGAGCGAGAGGAGGAGCGTTCACTGCCCCCCGGGGCTTCCGCGGGGGGTTCCGAGGAGGCCGTGGAGGCAGGGAGTTCGCTGACTTTGAGTATAGGGTAAAATGTGTTTGATGTTACTCTGACCTGATCCGCGTTCTGGGAGAGCAGTGGTGAAAACCCCCCTGGGTTTAGACTTGGGGTTGAGCTAGAATGTCTTCAGTAGATATTCTGAGGTGCTTACTGAAAGTCTGTTAATGCTCAGATTTTAGTTCTGCAGCATCGTTCTACTATTGCCTGCGACCGAAAAGCAAAGCTACATTTCTTCCCATGCTGTAAATAGTTATTGTGTAGCTGATGTGGAGGGGAGGGGGGAAAAAACAGGTTCTGCAGGTTGAATGCAAGTGTTAGAAATATGGATTGGGAGCATTTTTCTAAGCTGTACTGTAGAATGTAAAGATTGAGAGGGAATCATTTAACTTGCTTCCGGTGTCCAACAAACTTTTGAATTTTTTTTTATAGACCGGTGTGCTGGTTAGGATCAGGAACAGATACTGAACTAGATTGGTTCCAGAAAAGCAGACTTCTGCAGCTCTGACTGGGACAGAACAACTTTTGCTGGTAGTTTATTGCATGAGCAGATAGTTTTTCAAACAAAAGTCCTCATTTTCTGTTTGAAGCTTTAAATATTTTTAAACATAAAAAAGGGAGGTTGCATCCCAGCAGATTTCTGACTGTCCCTCAGCCGTTCCTTCAGGACTAATTGCAGCAATTAGTCCTGTGATTTATAGAAACTTTCGGCATCTGAACATGAGTGCAAATGAAGGCTTGAAGATGAGGGGTTGGAATTGCTGAGTGAAAGAATTGTGCAGCCTTCAGATAAGTAGGAGGTGGTGCAAGGGCTGAGGATTTGTGCCCTGCACATAGGCAGAGTGAGGAGCTGCCTCGTGCTGAGTGAGGGGGTCTGACCAGGTGTGACCTCATCGCTGAGGGAGCTCTGGCTGCTGCGGGAGGTGAGCAGTAACCACCACAGCACTTCTCCCAGTGCTGCTGCCCAGATGAATTTTTGGGGTTTGGTTTGCAAAATTGACTTTAACACTGTACTTTTGCTCCCTCTAGAAAGACAACAAAGTTGCTGCGTAGTCTCCAGGAAAGCTGAAACCGGGTGACCATCGAGATCTTCTTGATCCAGAGAATTAGTTTTGATCTCTGCAAAGAATGAAGTTAATTTGCTGTATACTTGTCACCAGCACTGGGATTTAACTATTTAATTTCAAAGGGGTGTAATGCAGTTACTTTTGAAAAATGGCCATCTTTGAAAGCAGTGAGCATTAAATATATTTGAGACAGAATGATAAGTAATTTCTTATGTATAGTTAATTATAAGCAGTACTTCGATGGAGTTTAAGTATTTTTTCATCACTGAAAGGATTTTTCTTATTACTAAACTGTATTTGATAATTGCTTCAAGTTGTAAGGACAATTGTATGCAGAAGGCCGTCGATACTGTGAGTGTTTGACCCATGGAAGGTTGTTTTTGGAAATCCTGTTATATCCCTTTTGAGGTAGTTGTATCAGCTAGGGTGCTGGACAGTAGGAAACTTGCTTTGTCAGTCAGATATGTACACACAGTAAATACTGTTTCTTAGGCAAAGGAAAGTTTTTATATAGTTGTAAAATTCCATTATATCCCATTGCCAAAGAAACATTACAAACTTTGTATAGCTGTATAAAAAGCAACTAATTTTTTAAAGAATAAACATTTTTAAGTCGGCAAACATACTGTGTTATTGCAGAAGTTGATATGCTGAAGAACACTGAATTAGTTGGGTGTTTTTCTTTAGTAGCTTTTCAGGCTTAAATGTTTGATTTTATATTTGGACTGTAAGGAGGTTTTGAAGATGTTCTTCCATCACATGAACTGGATACACACTTCACTGCTCTGCAAGGATTGGGTTTTGTAAGTGTCTGGCATAGCACAGGATTTGACCAAGTTCAGGAGATACTTTCAGAAAAAGGAGAAAAGGAGTTTTCCTATGTCAAGATTTGCAATTAATTTTACTTAGTGGTAAATATTAACTTTTTTAATGATGGACCTGACCCAGGAATTGGTGATTCTCTGGAATGCCTGGGACAGCAGTCTATCTCCATTTGTCCATTCTTGAAACGTTAACTTTGTTGTAATACCTGTAGACATGAGCAATTTAAAGAATGCTTAGTGTTTGAAGTTGTTTGCGTTTTGCTAGACGGTAGCTTGGAGACAGTGAGACTCTGGTTCTGCCACCACCACGTCACAAGTGACAGAGCGTGGACTTTTGGCCTATGCTGGATGACTAGTTACAACTCCGATATGCTGAAATAGAAACCTGCTCATTTGTGTCTGTGTATGTAGAGGAAGGCCACGGGAATAAAGGGATCCAAAGATTACATCACTTTGATCTAATTTGCTGATTTATTTTTTTGTTACTTCAAAATGTTCAGTGATGATAAAGATGTGGAAAACTGCACTGTTGAAAAATTGGACTATTTAAAAGTGGTTGATAGAATCTTTAATTTTATAACTTTTGTATAGCACTACAACGAAGTATTTTGTAATTGGTTTCCTTATTAAGGTCAAGTATTTGACAGCCGTAGAAGTTAGATAATCTTGTTTAGTAATGCTTTTTTGCATGTTAACAACTGCCTTTTGGGATCCACACGTCCCGATTCTGAACGCCCGTTGAGGTTTTTGACCGTAGAGGCAAGTGCTGTCCTGTTGCAATAACTCTCTGCTCTATGAGGTGTCCCAGCTGTACAGACCCGGGCCGGGAGCTGCGCGGGCAGGGACAGCCTCGGCTCCTGCTGCGCCCAGCCAGGCTTTGTTTTTTATTTTAAACCAGAATAAACTGTTCAATAAAACCGCAATGGTGGCGCTCAGTGCTTGTGTGCGGCCCCGGGCGGGAGCGCGGGCTGGGAGCGGG
>NW_008683885.1:0-1866 GCF_000695815.1 Acanthisitta chloris | reverse complement strand
TGTGTGTGTGAGTGAGTGTGTGTGTGTTGATGAAAGGCGCTAATACTGCCAGTTTACATAATTTTTCTCTCCAGGCCATGAAGTTACCTTGATGAGCAGCTTGCTGCAGCAATCAGATTATAGCTCCCAACCCAGATATTAAACTAACAGTTACAGTCCCGCATCCCGCGTGTTGGCAAACTTGGGAGAAATGAAGGGGTCGGGGAGCGGGGGGAGGGAGAGAAAGAGCCAGAAAAGGGGTTTTGTAAGAAAGAAGAAAAGAAAACCGCAGAGAAGCTTTAAACTAGTCTTTCGTTTGTAACCTTTTACAACCTTTATTTCCCGTATATGAAAAGCTCCTTTTATAGAGACCCAGAAAGAACTTTTATTTTTTTTTCCCTCCCCCCCTTTGGATTTTTAATTAGAGCCCATCAATTGCAGCCATATATATAGGAATCGATATAAAGTAATCCGTGGAGATGGGCTAAGGTTTTAATCGAAAATCTTCTTTGCCATTCTTTGCAGATCTTCTTTAGCCGCTGGCTGGTGGAGAAACAAATGTTCATTACAAAAATCCCCCCCGAACCCCCCAAAGCAGCTCCCCCCGCAACCAAACAAAGCCACAATGCAGAAAGCTTGTAAAAGATCCCAAACCAACTGTTGTTACCATGTGAATAAGAAATTGCTCTTATGCTTAACTTCATTCTTCTTTGCAGGCAGGTATTTTTCATATTGAAAAGTTTAAAACTAGCTCCGAATACTACAGTTCATTTTTTTCTTTCTTAAATTGGATCTGGGTGATGGTATTTTCCGTGCGGGAAGGGTCTGGCTTGTGCCGCGGGTGTCTGTCTGTCTGTCTGTCCAGTAACAAAGATCCCACGAGTATAACACTGCGGTGAAATCCAGATCCTGTCCTCTTGCAGCTTCTCAGACTCACAAATATCGCACACTCTTTTATTCTTTTTTTTCCCCTTAGTGTTTGGCTTTTTCTTTTTCTCCCTTTCTTTTCTTTTTTTCTTTTCTTTTTTTTTTTTTTCTGCAAGTGCTTTATATTATACAAAATTTAACTCTTTGCTTCCCTGCCGTGAAATATTTCTTTTCCTATGTAAAAAAGAAAGGAGGAAAAAAAAATCCCAACTCCCCCCAAAGCTCCCCCAACCTCCCTCCTTTCTAAAGAACTAGGGCTGTTTTTCTCCAGGGGAAGGAGGGGGGTGGAAGCTAAATATTAAACAATGCAGGCAGCTTCGGGTTTATTTTGGTAAATTAATTGTGAGACTATTCTGGCTCCTGTGTGTTTCTGCATGATTAAACTGTGCTATTTGTTCCCCAAAGCTGCACATTAGCAGAAAGTGCAAGTCTATTTTAAAGCATCATCCTCAGGTTTAATGTAAGCAAACTGGGCTGAGTGAAAAGTTTACCCGAGTAATTGCAGCTAAGAGTCCGCTGTAGTTGTTTTAATCATTATTTTCTATCTGATAAGTGCGTTTTAAAGAATGGACCCTGCATTTTTTTAATCTGAAGGAAGCGAATCTGCCCATATTTGTACCCCAACCTCGCGTCTTATCTGTATGAAATTTCAATTTATTTAAAAGCCTGGTATTTAATACACGACACGGGCCACATTTAGTTTAGACAAACCCCCTCTTGTACTTTCTCCGTAATCACGCCTAATGAAAACGTGGGATTTTCCCTTTAATAAAAAAAAAAAAAAAAAAAAAAAAGAAAGTGAAAATATAATGCATCTTCATTAGGAAAATTGACTGCTGTGCTCAAGACAGTTCTTAATTGAAAAGGCAACCTATTTTAATGGTGTGGTTGAGGAGAAGATTACATACTTTATCCAAACACAAAGACAATTAATAATGAGGACCAGGCTGCTGCCATTAA
>NW_008683884.1:0-1189 GCF_000695815.1 Acanthisitta chloris | reverse complement strand
GGAAGATACTAAAGTTAGAAACAGAAAAGAGATCAAGTTAGAAGTAAGCAAGATTTGGTATGCCAAAGCAGAGATAGTTGCCACCATGGATCCAGATGATCCAAAGTCATGTAGATGAGGCGATAGTCACCACCATAGGCCCAAGCAGTGTTCCAATGATCCGAAATCATGTGGAAATGGAGAGGGTCACCTCCATAGGTTCAACAGCATTCTGATGATCCATAGTTGTCTTTTCTTCTGTGGTGGGTATTCACCCTTACTCTGGGCACTGGTCCTTTTCAAGCAGGCTCTGCCAGGGCACTGATTGGTCAATTCCCCTAGAGTTGAGCAATTCCCAGCCTCCTGATCTCAGCAGCTGGAATGATTTCAGTTGTGGGCAATGGTGCCTCATGATCTTAGCAGCTAGAGGATTTCCATGGCCAGAGGCACCTTGTGGCTCAGCAAACTTTGAGGCAATCAACCACGCCTTTGCCCCACAACAAGCCATCAAGGCTAGACAATGTCGAAACAAACATTTCTCAATGGTCCCTTCCACCAACTCTAAAAAAAACCAACTAAGGCATCCTGTTGGAAGAAGGAAATAATTCATTTGAAAGTTTAAAGTGTCTGTGACCAGTTTTGGTTTTGAAATTTTGATGATACTTGAAAGAAGTTGTATTTTGGGACCATCCTCTGCTCTCTATATATTTCTAGTTGAAACTTGTTTTCATCTATGTTCATCTGGAAAACGTGCATATGTGTGTATTCTAATGTAGTGTGTATAATGTATATGCACGTTTTCCAAATGAACAGATGTCTCAGCCTCACATAACACTCTATAGTAAGGGTAAAACTTACGACAGAAAAGCTGTATTTAAAAATAAACTAAAAAAATATTATTTCCCACATTACAAGTAGACAAGAAAGTCATTGGTAAATTTAGCAAGATAATACTTGTACAAAGTGTTGCAAGCACCTTTAGTTGTTACAAAATCATTCTACAGCCCTGTAATTCCATAAGATTATAACTGATTTTCTCTGTGCTTTTTAGGACTTTGAAATTCTGCCAATCATATATATTGTTTATGGCTTTGGTTTCTTGTACATCCCTACTCCACTTCGCACATCTCTGCTCTACTCTACATTCTTTACTTTGTATCTATGAAAGCCCTCAAAAGTCCCTGGAGACTTCAACAGTACAAGGGAAAGA
>NW_008683883.1:12106-25082 GCF_000695815.1 Acanthisitta chloris | reverse complement strand
GCCTGAGCCTCGTCCTGCAGCGCAGCCCTGGCCGCTCCTCGGCCTCCCGGGGCGCCCGCCCGCGAGTTCGCCCCTGCCTGTGCTGCTCAGTGTGCTTCCCTGTGGCCTGCAGCCTGTGCCTCTGGAGCGCTGTCACCCCGCGTGTCTTCCCGGGGCACACGCGCTGGGACAGAGCGCTAACAGGAATAAACTGCACTTGGAACTGAACGATGCCTTTCGTGGCTTGTTACTTTATTAAGCTGTTAGACATTTTTGTAGTGTTGTTAGGGTTTTGGGCCTTTTTTTCCCAGCTTGTATTCTTTGGCCCTTTTCCCTCCCAGAGTGCCAAAGGGTGATTTCCGCGTGTTTGGTTCAGAGCCAAGAACAGCTCTGGTGAACTCTGGCTAGCTGGGAAGCCGCAAAAATACAGCAGGGCCAGCTGCTGCACTCACGGGTGGTACAGCAGTGTCGAGAAGTAGAATTTGGCACTAACTGAAACCAGGTCTGGTTGAGAACATTTTTACCTGGTAGAAAAATTATTTAACCTTAATCTGGAAATTAAAGGACGCAATTCCTAGATGTACCTTTCCGGCAGAGTGGGACATGGGCATGCAGAAAGCTGGAGGCTGTGGAATCCTAGGGCTGTCTCTGACCTCAGAGGACTGAGAGCCAACACACAGGAAAGATGTTATCCCCAGTTGACTTTTCCAGTCTGTTCTCTGTTCCTGTGGCTCTGCTGCATCAGTCAGGAGCGCAGTCTTCCAAGTTAATCCTGATCCCTTCCTCATGCAGAAGAGAGAGCCTACCCAGGCTGTCATGCCACCATGCTAAGGCCTTGTAAGCAGCTGTTTTGTTTAAGCACCTGTTTATTTGTCTACAGTGGAGCAATTGTAGCTGCATTTAGCAAAGGTACAGTGATCCCAGCCCCCTAATGAAGCTGATGCAGCCCAGTGTTGCTTTAATCAGTTTCTCAAATGAAAAATTATTTGTGCCAAAAATGACTTGTTGCCTATAGGTTGCCTTATATTTGGACTTTTTAAGGAGCACCCTGGCACAGGGAATTCTGCTAAAGCTCTAGGTTAATGCCAGGCCTGACTGTTAGAGCAAAATGCTTGTTCTGCTGAAATTACTTGATTTGTACCAGCAGTTCTTTCTGGTTGCTGCAAGAATCCTCATGCTATTTTACTACCCAACTGATAAACAATATGGGAAGTCTTAAGAGAGTGCATCTGATTTTAGCATTACAACAGCTTTGTGAGAGAATTAGAAGTCACATCACCAACCACATTGATTCCTGAAAAAAATGCACAAGCTTTTTAATGACCGTATTCAGATTGTGCTGGTTTATTCAAAAGACTGTCTTCAGCAGCACAATTGCTAAGCATAATTGAATTCTTCCCAGTAATTTATTTGCCTGCTGGTTAAATCTCAGGGTTTTTTAATGCACAGGTGCAAGTTCAGAAATGCAGATATCAAAATGACTTCCATCTTTCAAAACTGCCTACTGGTGACTACATGGCAAGAATAAAAATTTCCATGGAGTTCTTGCTGGTGGTTTTTGTACAAGCCACTTGAGTCCAGATTTCCTTTAGCCAAGTCAGAGCTTGCAAGTGTTATTTAGCAAATGGAGTTTGCTATTGATTTTCACAGTCCATTTAGCAGAAATAGACTTGCAGTATCATAAAGACAATGGATATCCTTATATAAAGAGCACTGAGCACTGCAGTTACCTGTTTTGTTCGTACTAATGTGTATTTTCATATGCTGTACACAAGATAAATTACATGTGAAATATGTTTTAGTTGAGCATATAGGATTGCTGCTTAAACATCAAACTGCTGGAGAAAAAGAGTTGTCAGAAAGAGACTCAGTCCTATGTCTTTCATTTGTGCTCTAATATGAATAGATTGAACTGCTTGTCTTGGTTTAGGTATTTTTTTTAATGTGGTTTGAATCTTCAATTTCTGTTCTCAGGTTCAAACAACTGCTGCTGTGTTGTCTTAATTTATAGCTTGGCACAGCTGGTAATCTACATCTATATGCTAGTCACAAGGCAACCCCTACTAAAACCTGCAACAGTGTAGGGCCTGTGCCAAAGGACTGATTCTGAAATTGTAAATCATCTGTCCAGTAGGTCAACATCCAGTTTCTTTCTAAGACCTGAGCCAATAAGGATGGAAGTCACAGGGGAACTATGATAGAAGCGCTGGAGATAAAAAGACAGTCCTGTGCCCTCATTTTAGGGCCATGATATGAATGGTGGTCAGCTTGTGTGCTGGGTCTCAGTGCTTTGAATAGTCAGTTGTTATGACAACTTTATTTACTAGGTGAGCCATGTATTAAAATAATATTTGGTCAATTATGAAAAATGTTACAGACTTTGAGGAAGCATTTTGAGGGCAGATTTCATTACAGAGACTACAGACCATAACAAACATGTTTAACTCTTTGCAGATTACTTTAAAAGATAGTGGTTTATCTCTGGTGAAAGGAGAATAAGGAAACTCACAGGAAAGAAAGGATGAAGATTTAAAATATTTGTCTTACATGGGTTCCTACCTATAGATAGAATTACAGAATCATTCAGGTTGGAAAAGACCTTTTAGATCATCGAGTCTAACCATTAACTCAGCACTGCTAAGTCCACCACTAAACTGCCCCTAAGTGCTACTTCCCTGGGCAGTCTGTTCCGGTGCTCGACCACCCTTTCAGTGAAGAAATATTTCTTAATACTCAGTCTAAACCTCTCCTGATGCCTTTTAAGGCCATTTCCTCTTGTCCTACCACTCATTACTTGAAAGAAAAGACCAACATCCACCTTCCTACAGCTTCTTCTCAGGTGGTTGTAGAGAGCGATAAGGTCCCCTCTAAGCCTCCTTTTCGCCAGGCTCCCCAGCTTCCTCAGCCACTTCTCATAAGACTCGTGCTCCAGACCCTTCCTCAGCTCCACTGCCCTTTTCTGAATATGCTCCAGCACCTCAATGACTTTCTTGAAGTGAGGGGCCCAAAACTGAACACAGTACTTGAGGTGTGGCCCCACCAGTGACAATTACAGGGAGATGATCACTCCCCTGGTCCTGCTGGCCACACTATTGCTGATTCAGGCCAGGATGCCATTAGCTTTCTTGGCCAGCTGGGCACACTGCTGGGTCATGTTCTGCTGCTATCAACCAGCACAACTGCTGGTCCTTTTCTGGATGAGCTTCCTTCCAACCACTGCCCCAACCCCAAGCATGGGGCTGTTGTGACTCAAGCTCTGGATCTGGCACTTTGTCTTGTTGAACCTTGTACAGCTGGCCTCAGCCCGTTGATCCAGCCTGTCCAGATCCAGCTGCAGAGCCTTCCTGCCCTCCAGCAGAATGCTCCCACCCAGTTTGGTGTGATCAGCAAATGGACTGAGGGTGCACTCAATCCCCTTGTCCAGAACATTGATATAGTTATTAAACAGGACTGGCCTCAGTACTAGGCCTTGAGGATCAGATGGTGCCATCCCACAGCAGTGCCTTGCAAAGAATTCCAAAGTGCTTGTCATATATAGTGATTCTAATGCCTGTGTTGCTTTGGTTTCAGCATGGGAATCTTTGCTTTACTAGTAATTTGCGTCAGTAAATGCCTGACCCAAGAACTGTAATCCTCACGGCTACAGAGATCCCTATTTAGTTGCTGGTAAAGCTCTGAAGATGGATGTGGAAAACTGATAATTGTTTATTCTGCTCAAATCACTAAGCCTGCAGGCAACATGTATGAAACAGAGTTGTCCTATCAAACCTGAGAAATCTCTTCTGACCAACCGAAAAGAAACGTGTTGGTATGTATGTGCTAAAGCATAAATGCATCACTGCTTTGTTGGAGCCTTTATGTTTAAGCATAGAACAACACGAGAGAAAAAACGTATTTGAGGAACACCCCAAAAATTACTGTCTTGTACATTTTTATTTACAAGCTAATTGCAATAGTCCAAAAGCTATTTGTATTGTTTCACATAATAAAACTGTTTTCAGTGAGTGTAGGCACTTGTTTAGTTAAAAACTTTAGAGAACTTTCTGTGTGAAAGGAACAATTAGCACCTGCTTCTGATGCTTTTATGTACCACAATTGTATGTGGTGCTTGTTTGAAAACGCTGAAAAGCTAAGACTTTTAAGCCTTTGCTTAAAAGTCAGATGGACGGTAAAAGGGGATAGTAAAAGTGCCGTTTCATGCTTGGAGAAAGCTGATGATCTGCAGCTGTTCTCCCTCTCAAAGGGAACTCTTTCACCTGTATGAGCCATCACCTGCTTTCTTGTGCTGGTGCAGTTGTGTGTTCATCTCAGTGGTCCAGCTAAAAATCAGCCTTATAAGAAAGTTAGTTTTCAGTGGGATCAGTGAATTGATCAGACTTACCTGCATATTAAGATCATCTTACCCAAGAAAGGGAGTGAAGAAATGTGGGTGATGAGGAAGGCTGGTCTACTGCTCATGGTGGCACTGTCATCTTAAATCACCTTGATGAGCTTTGAAACAGCTCAGTGTTACTTAGACTGTGATCCCTTACAGCTAGAATGAGACAGAACTGCCCATAAAAGATGCAGTCCTTCTTGCTCCTACCTATATGTTTCTTGCTTCCTTGGTCAGTGTAAGCATTTGCATTGTCATGTTATGAATTATGTGCTAAATTATATTCAGAATTTAATTAGATTGAAATTAACCTGACAAGAAACAGAGTATTTTTAATCCAGATATATTCCATATCCTGATTCATCAGGCAAACTCACTGATGATTGTATTACCTCAAGGCAGGGGATGACACAAGAACAGGAACCAGAAAGTGGGTAAGAAGAGGGCAGGCTTGCTATTTTTTCTCCCTCACCAGTATCAGTTTATGCCATGTGAAAGTATTGTTTAAACTACTACTTTTAATATCATTTTCTTTCTGTATTTCCACTGCACAAGAGACCACTCATCCCTGTCTCTGTGTGTGACCCCATCTATAGGATGGATGGGTCAATAGATAGGACCAGTGTACCAGTGCCAGTGTATGTGAACCTTTAATTGTGGTGGCTCACTTTAGCTGCAGTAGAGTACTTTGCATCTGTTCCCATTCTGTTTTCATGTACCAGATGCAGATAATCAGTGCATGATGGATCAGAGTCCAGATGGATCTGACAGATGGGAACCTGGAACAGGAGGGAAGCTGTGATTATGTTCTGCAACTGCAGGCACCTTGGTGGAGAAGTTTCCAAGTCCTCTTACTGAAGGCTTAAGATTTAACAGGTCTGCTGGTGGTGCTTGGTCATGCAATACTGTGGTACAAAACAAGTATTTCTCTGTCCCTTTGTGGACTCCTAGGCCTGCAAGCCTTGTAAAAGTAGGTGAAACATAATTCAGAATATCCACTATGCATTATGCAAAGGATTACAATCTGTCAACCAAACTGTGAGAGATACACTCACTATAAATAATATTTTTAAGAGGTTTCTGTTTGGGTTTTGGGCTTTTTTTACATAAGTTCAGGAGTTCAGTTTGTTCATAAAGCGAGTATTCTAAGATATAGAACAGGTTGCAGTATATCTACTGCTGCACTTAAAGAACTAAGAGGCACATGTTTGTCCGCACAGGGAATATGCATCAGTAGGTAATTCCTAGGTTGATTCCAAACATTTGTACAAAGGCATACGACACCCGGGAGGGAGCAGTAATGAAATAAACATCCATCACTGTGGGGAGGCTCTTTCAAGGTGACAAATTTATTTGTTAAAGCTAAAAGTACAGACTTGCTGTATTGAAATACATTTCCAATGCTACAGTGAAGTGAGGATACATCCTCCCAGCAAAGTGTGTTGTGTGTCAGTTTGTGACGTGCAGGAAAAATGTCAGAGAGCAGAGAAGAAAAATTCCCACCTCTTGTGGCTGATGGAATAAAGTTCTGAATTGTGGCTGAAAACTGTGGGAGGATATCAAAGGCTTCTGGCTGTAACTTGCATTTTTGTGCTGGAAGTTATACTGCTGCATTTTCTGGAGTGTGATTCCGTTTTGCTAGGTCTTTTTTTTCTGGGAGAATACATTTTCTTTGAGCCTACCTACAGGAGTTTTGACGTCCTCTTTCTTCAGCATCTTGCTCCTGCTAGTAGATAAATAATTGAGTTTCCAGCTTCCATGGCACCTCAGCATATCATTCCCTGATACTGTGAATGAAGAGGGAATACAAGTATCCATCTTAAAGACAGAAGGAAAGATATTTTTTAAAAATTGATCATATAGGGTTTTTTAAAAAGTTTCTTTGATAGTTTTTCAAACTCGAGGGCCTGATTATGGATGTATCAGCCATAACTGTCTGAGAAGGTGATTATTTTCTGAGATACTCTGTTGGAGAAAATAGAGAGTTTTTTTGGGGGAACATAGAATTGAATAGTACATCTTCACCCTGAACCAGGAACCTACTATATGGTTATTGTTGTATGTGAGGCTATGCAAATGCAAAGGTAAATCCAAGCCAGTATAGTGACTCCTTCATTATGGCAAATATTCCTGTCTCTGAATGCCAAGAATACAAAGTTCTGGCAATTTCCCGAGGGCCTCGCACTGCAAGAGAAGACATATGGAGAATGTATGGGAAAACTAGCAATAAGGTCCACTGATTTATTGCTTCTCCCAGCCAACTCCAGCAAGTTAAATTGCTAAGAAGCTATTATTGGATTTTAAGGAGAAACTATTGAAGGGAGGGAAGCCACAACATGATTGCCCTCTTTCCTGGGAGGTGCTGTCACTACCCTTGTGGCTTTCCTAGAGCCTGGTTAATTAGTTATCTCCCCAAATACCTGTATCAGGAAGGACTACCATAGTGTACACTTATCCTGCAATCTTAATCTCCAGTTTGAGTTTAAAAAATGGGAATGTTCTGACTTGTGACAAATTAGAAAAGTAACAAATTTACTGAAAGTGACATCTGTCCTACCTTTGCCTTTAGCTTCAGACTCCTGCAGGTCTTTGTAACTGATGTGACATGACCACTGTGATGCATGCTGAGTTGTCCTACAGATTAGTAATTAAATAGCCTAGATATTGGGAGCATGAAAGATTAGTTTGAACCTAATTTTTGTGTGCTGAATGACTCTTTTCCCCTTGATCTGAGGTGAATTCAGTGTAGCACTTTAGAATTTGTGCATTTTTGAAGGTTTATGCAGATCTCTTTCAATAAGCTGCTAATAACAAAAGAACAGTTGAAAATGAAAAGGAACTGAGAAAAGTTGAATGGAATTCGGCTGGAGAAAAATATCCCTTTAATCTCTGGGTAGAGTGAGTCAAATGAATAACAAGGATGGTTTCCAAGTATTTTAATATCCGTGTTGAAAAGCTTAGACAGAGAGGTTGTAAAAGTCATGTGAATTAAGGTGCAAAGCATTGAGGCTGGAGCAATAACCACTTTTAACTGCCATGAAATGATCTTTGAATCTGCCTGATTGTTTCCTCCAGAAACTGCAGTGGGTTATTTCCTGTTAAAAATGCAACTGCTGATATTTCAGCACATACGTTACAAACCATGGGCTTCGTGGCAGGAATGAAAGATTTTTAATATGAATAACCTGAAAGATAAAATTAAATGGGAGTTATGGATACACTTGCCTAGAAGAAAGACATTAAAGAAGCACTGGGGTGATTCATTCTAGTATGCCAGTTAGCTAGCTAAGTATTTACTAAATGTGTATTCACTCAAATATTTTTATAAGACATTTTGAAATACCTGTTGCAATTTTGATTAGACTTCCAAGATGTTTCAAGTCAAATATCAGAGCTGGCGTGCAATCTGGATCATTAAAAACTGGACTGACTGGTTCCCAGCATGTACAATGAATGGTTTCTCATGACTTTCAAAGCTGCTGCTGTCTGGGTTCTGATCCAGGCCGACCTGGAGTGTTTAGTTTCGTTATCTGGAAGTTTGTATTGTTTGCTGTTTCTTGCTAAAAGTTTTACAATTTTAAACCTCATACAGGAGTAGCATCAGTGACTATTGTTTATTGCTGAGAAGGCCAAACAAATGTTGTTGGGCTGGTACAAATTTCATTTATCATAGTTTGTAAGACATGCAGCAGGTAATTCTACAGGGCCTAGTTTCTGAATCCATAGAGCCATTACTGATTTTTGTGACTGTTTGTCTTCTCAGTTCCAGACAAATGTGATTTGAGGTAAGCTGTGCTTACCAGTACTGAAACCTGTGCTTAAACAAGGAATCTGTGAAGGGGAGGCTTGCACAGGGCCCTGATCATAGAATCATAGAATCAAGGCTGGAAGAAACCTTTGAGATCATCAAGTCCAGCTGCCCACTTAGCACTAACAGTGTAACCCCTAAACCACTGAACCATGTCACCCAGCGCCAGATCCAGGTTTTACACATGCCTGGACCACACTTGCTTCCTTGGCTAGCACTGGGATTAGATGCATTTTGCAATAAAAGCTTAGTTACATGAATTTAATAGCAGGTTATGGTGGAGGAGCTTGAATTGGTCTGCTTAGTCTACATGGGATAGGAGACATGCTTCTGGATAGCAGTAGGTGTCATCCTTAAAATGCTCAACTGACAGACCACTTTTATTCAGTAGTTTCTTCTTCCTTACCTTTTTCTGGATTAAACTCTTGTCAGCACAACCCTTCTCCTTTACTCATGATTTTAGAACAGAAATAGCACGTGGGATATCAGTGTGCACAAATGGCATGAATGCAGCTCTAAGAAGGATACAATATGGTTCAGTTTTTCAAAAGGAAGCATGCTGCTGGTAAGCTCTCACACGCATGAGGTCAGTCCAAGTCTGAATACTTGGAAACCAAAACACTCAGCATGGGCAACTGGAATTTCAGCCTTTTTTGGTGTAGCAGTATGCATGGCACCTGCAAGACAGCTTCCTTAATCCTAAGGCATAATGGTTCATGCAGAAATATGTACAGCAGGGTACACAATTGCGCATCGTTTGATAATAGTAATTTGAAGCATTTATGTCACAAAATATGAGACAAATTTGTGGGGGTTTAAATTCATGTTTTCACTTCTTTGCTCTGGAGTGCTGGATCAAAGGTAGAAGATTAAAATGCAAATTGGCTTTAAATTCCCAGCGTACTGTATAAGAATGAGGTTGTGTCCTTTGAAATAGGTGTGAGCCCCTATGGAAGCTGACTGTGCTCTGCTTTAAAACATCTCAGAGATAACAGCAAAGTCTTTTAGGCAGGATTTGCATATTTGTGCACATCTGATAAATGTGGCTACTATGTGAAATATAGTATTAAAACATTCTGGTGTATTTGCAAACCTAAATGTTGTTGCAATAATTGCAAAAACATTCAGTAGTTAAAAAAATAAATCACAAGGCACAGAAATCTGTAGTCCCTAGTTCTATGCATAAATTCTGAGGTTATTTTGCTAGAAAGTGTTTAGTTCACCCAGACAATTCCAATAAATGTTTTACCACAAAGCCTTGACTGCATTTTAATTTTCTTGCTCATCGAAAGCTCCAACTGGATTTTCTTTCTAATTAAGGTATTGACTTTTATAACAAAAAGAATGGTTTCTGCAGTGGGAAGCTGAAGAGACTATAGCTTGGTTTGAATATTTGTTTACTAGTCTTCACTACTGATCATTTGCATCAAACATGAAGTTCTTACACATTCTTATAAAAACGAGATGACATATTCACTTGAAACTCAGGGAGTGCTTTAAACTCAGTAACCTTTAAATATCTTGTAATGCCTGCTAGAAGCAGGAAAAGGATAATTATCAGAGGAGACTGACTGCTTACAGGGGTGTCTCCTATGGATTTAGCAGGCAGCTGGCAGCCAGGCAGCTGCTGGGGTAAAATCCACAGGGTCTTACCAACCCTAGAATTTGCTGTTTTCAGTGACAGATTTAGAACTGCCCTGTGATAGATTCTGAATACTCTGCATTGCTTGATTATTCATGTGCTGGTGTGCTGTGTGTCTTTGGTATTTTCTGTATGCTGTATAGTAGCATTTGTTTAACTTCCAAAAAATCTGTCCAGAAAAAAGAAGAAAAAGAATGCACCAAGCAGCTAACTCAAAGTTAATTGTTATTTATGGGGGCTCTTACATTTTTGGCTCCATCTCCAGCAAACTACAAGGAGAAGAAATGAAATGTGAAAGTAGAGTAGCAAAAATAACAGGTGGGATTAAAAGCGACATGAGAGACAGAAAGGGAGACGCATTCATGGTCCACAGCACCTGAAAGATGCCTGGCTTCACTGGTGGTGACTGAAGAAATTAGGTCTCCCTGAATTATAGTTGAAGTTCCATGACCAAAATATACATAGACAGTTTGTTGATTTTGTGTAGATTGTTTTCTATTAGACAAATATTTATAGCTAAAATAAATAACATTTATTTTTAAGAATCAAAAAATGGTTTGGGTTGGAAGGGACCCTAAATGTCACCTAGTTCCAACCCCCCTGCTATGGAAGGCTGTTTATTCCCTGAATGTCCCACGTGCCATGGGCAGCCCTGAGAGAAAGAACTTCAGGCATCTGAATTCAGCCACAGCTGCTTTGTAAGCATGGTCAGTGTATTGAAAGTTAAAGGATATGTCTAATCCCAGGATGAAAATTGCCTTAATTAATTTATTGATGTTATTAAAAACCAGGCACCTAGTCTAAACCATCATCTGGACTCTTGCTATGCAAAAAGACTAACATCTAATGAGTAACTTATGCAGTACCGATGGTACCAAGTCTAAGATAGATGTGACCTGTCATGTTCTACATCCTTTATTTTTCTCTGCCAGCTACAGAGGGACGTAAGTCAATTTCTTTTCGATGAATAGCTTCGATACAGTTGAAGTCAGATGAGTTAAATCCCACCTTCAGAGCAGAGAGACCATGAAATTATTCTCCCAGACAGGTGAAAGCTGAGGCCTGCCACCCCAGGAAATCAATACAGAAAAACAGAAGGTGAATGGTGGTGTTGGTAAGCCTATAACACCTCCTTGTTCCTTAGTATCCTGCTTATTGTACCCCAGGAGGTGGTACAAAGGTGCCTGGGTTTTTTACCAGACATGCAAGAATGGGAGGATTTACTGGGATATCTCACAATCTCCAGTTAAAGCTTTTGCCTGTAGGACTATTACCAGTTGTTGTCAATATGCTGAAATAGAGTGATTTGGCTGTTAAAGGTTTGGATCTTTATCATGGTGATGTATATAATTGTCGGGGAACACCTAAGGTGAAACACAGAGAGATTTGTAATTGAGGTGTGTGAGCCTTGATAAGTAATTCTCTTTTGTATAACACATTTGCAGAGTTTGAAGATTATTACATATCACAGAATCATAGAATCAACTGGGTTGGAAAAGACCTCAAAGATCATCAAGTCCAACCCTACCATAGTTGCTAGATCATGGCACTAAGTGCCACATCCAGTCTCATCTTGAAAACTTCCAGGGACAGTGAATCTTTATATTTATTGTTCCTATCTAAAAGAGGTATATACTAGGCAAATAGAATGACTCTGACTGTATTACAATAATTTCCCACACTGAATGGCAAGTAAAATGATACATATCCAATAGTTTCTGCTTTCCTTGCAGCCTTGACTTCTGTGCTCCAGTGAATCTGAGCATGAAGTGTGATTCGAATAGATACACATTGTCAAGATTTAGGAAAGCCTAAGAAAGGCTTCCTTGGAAACATTCCCATATAAGTCTCATCTTCTGGGTTCCAGTGCTGCTTTTTGCTTGGAATTTATTACATATTTAATTTCATACTGTATATTGGTTGTCCTGCAACTTTATGCTTTTCAGCTATGGTATCAATCTGTTCTTGAAAAGCTGTGTGTTTATTAAAGTGCATTGCAATGCAGAAGAATAGAGAAAAATCGTCATTGTGTGGCATTATGGATGTCTAATGCATAAAGTGGAAGAAGAAATGTACTTCTATCATGCAGATTTTGATGATTTTGATGAATTTTATGGCAAGTGAGTCTTTCCATAAAGGAAGCTAATCTTAACCCCCTTCACCTTTTGGTCTCCAGTATCTTATAGGAGATACATGGTTCTTTTTTACTCTTTTCCCTTGTGGAAATACCCTACAAATATAATGCAGATGACTTCTGCAACCTCTGTGGAATCCACTGCTCTGCTTCTTCACACAGCAGATGCCAATCTGCTTTTGTTGTGTCAGGCTTTATCCACATATGCAGCTGGGCATTAAGTGCCAACTTGCATGGAGTGGGAAACACTGGTATTGCCAAGGATGGTCTTAAAGTCTTTGCTAATATCCACATCCACTAAAAATTAATTATGTCACAGGGTCCCTATATATTAATTAACATTGTCCCCATGGGCGTAGTCCAAGGGCAGGTAATTTTTTTTTAAGCAAGAGAAGCTCGATTATGGGCTCTGGCACCATCAGCTGAACAGAGAAGCAAATACCATAATTTTAGTGTCTGTCTGGTCTTTTCTGCTTGTTACTTTTAGAAATAATCCCAGCAGTATCTGTTTACTTTACTTACTCAGGATGAAGTTATTTTTATACTCCTCACAGAGTGTGATTCAATCTAAAATGATCAGTCTCTGCTGGTCTGACAATGTTTTTTCTAAGTTTTGCTTTTCCACCTGTTTGTTTAGCCACTGGTAACTCTTCACTCTCCCAGTATGCCGTCTGACCCAGCAGCCTTAGAGTTATCCAAACATTAACATTATTCAACATTATTTCCTGTCATCTTTCTTAAGTATTGGTACTTCAGTGATTTTGCTCCTGGTTAAAAATAAAAATGCCTTTTTATACTAGTCAGAGTAATCTCTGCTGCTCTTGGGACATAGAGTCTTGCTATTTAATTTTGACTTTTCCTCTACTCCGTGTTAGACTTTTGTCCTTTGCCTTTGTTTTTAGTCCAGATAGCCAGTGAAAATGGAAAACATGCTCCAAGATTCCACCTTTGGTCTGTGCATTCATAATGAGAGTATGAAAATGATACATACTGTACTTAGTATGGTTTTGGATAAAACTTTCCATAAATCATTTGTCT
>NW_008683883.1:2259-12092 GCF_000695815.1 Acanthisitta chloris | reverse complement strand
CCCCCCCCCCCCCCCATGCGAACTATTAGTTTTCAACAGAATGGAAATCACTGAATCCAAAAAGAAATTTTTAAGGAATCAGCTTTTTGTGTGACCTTCAACAGACACGTAAATGGGAGAGAGTTATTCCTGCACACATTCAGGCTTTAGCACCAATGGGTTGTTTACAATTCTCATAGAGGCAAAAGAAAAACAAGATAGTGATTCCAGTAATTTTATATAACTCTGTTTCTGATGGGCTGGGTGCCAGTGGGTCTGCAGCCAAGCGCACCAGCAAAGGAGCCCTTCCTCTGGTGAAATGAGTGTGGACCTTCCTTCCTCTGTTAAAACTCTGACATAGACTAATGTTTTCTTGAAAAGTGCAGTCCTGACAGCTGTGGAAACATGATGTTCCTACTCTCAGGTCAAGAGGAGAGAGTTGTAGAAGAGCCTCCCGACGTTCATTAGCCAGTCTGCATCAAAACTGCTCTCGGAGGAGTATCCCAGTCTTCAGACATGTTTGCAGTGAGGTCTGTGCTGAGACAGCTCTTGAAGGTTGCACTTATTATCTGCAGTGTTGGTAGGTGTGTTTGACAGGTAGTGGACTGCATCTACTGGCTCCCCAAACAGCCTGACAGCAGCTTCAGTTTATTTCTACTCCAGCTTCTCAGGAAAGACACTTCATTTCTCAGAAAAGAAACCTCATTAATATAAACATGACAGCTTCGATAGGAAATCTGTAAGATGTGTAAGATGAGGTGATTTTGTCTGAAATTATTGTTTTTAAAATGTATTCCTGCAAATGGTTAATATAGAGAAGAATTGTTCCTGGGCTGAAGCAGTTCAGAAAATCCTGGTGGCAGCTGGTATGGACCTGCAGGCTCTCCAGTGCTTTCCTTAACACCACCAGACTTTCCAGGTGCAGTCTCACACAGACATCACTTTGGTCACTCTATGCAATGGTACAGTACCTTCTTCATTACCCACAAGGTAACAAAGGCTTTCTGGGATGCAATCCACATTGGGAGTTGGGTGCCTAACCTGCTCTCACAGCCTCTGCCCTAAGTGTTCATAATAGCAAATCCCAACCTGTGAGCTCTGTAGGGCACAACACATGAAGGGCTTGGCCCATGAGCTGAGTTTGTAGGTGGTGTGTCAACAGCTGCAGAAATACACTGCAGCAACCCCAGGAGGAGAACTTCTTGTGTTGCACCCATGAACAGTGTCAAAGGGCTTTTAGAGAACTGGCCAAATGAGCTCAAACATGCATGTGCTTCCAGCAGGCAGAGGGGAGATGCTGAACACATGCTGCCTGCTATCAGCAGCCCTGCGGTTGCCAAGAGTTGCAGCTACACCATTACATAAACCGTCACAGTGCACATGGTGCAGCCAGACATCTTGTTTGTGTGTGAATGGGTCTGCGTAGGTATGTGTGGAAGTTCACACATGTTAACAGGTTCGTGATTCAAATTTAGTACCAAAAGTTAGGCTATTTTATATCCTGAAGTTGTCACCAACAGACAGTATTCACTTCTTTTTTGAAACAGAGGAAGAGGAACTGAGACCCGTGCAACATGATAGAGCAAATTTGTCCTCTTAGAGAAGGCTCAAGTACATCTTGTCTTTCTGACAGGTTCTGTGTTATCAAGGCCAAAGAGCAGCTCTGGTTCTCCTACAACACTAGTAGGCATTTCCCACATTTAACCCTTAGAAAACCGGCTGGCTCACAGCAAAAGTAACAGCACGTATTTCCAAACTATCTATGGGAATGTGATAATTTAATTCAAACAGTGTGAAACAATTAGTCTGTATGAAGAACTTAAAAGAGGCCAAGTTACTTATTTTTCCTTTAAAGTAGTTATTTCTAGCTCATTAACCACAGAAAAACTCTTCACACTCAGCTCTTTGACTGCACTCCATCAATTCAGTCCAATCAAAACAGATTTTCTCAATCTAGAAACAAAGTGAAATGAAACAAGAGAAATTAAAAAGTGAGTAGATCAGTCATCTCTGCTCAGCTTTTCAGACTGCTGTAACTGGGTTTTTTCAGTCATAACATGCTGAAAACAATAAGCCACCTGAAAACTGCCACTGTGATTTTAACAGATGCATTATTTTCAATAAAATTGAAAATTGTGTTATAAAATCAAGCTTTCTCAGACTCTTTTGTGTGTATATATCTTCAGGCCTAACTTGATATTCTGCTCAGAATTGGAAAAAAATAAGTTTCATTATTTAGTTTTTAAAAAAAAGAGTCCTCCCAGCATTGATCCATCCTGGTATGCAGAAGAATATCCTGGCACATGGTAGTCAGCGCAAAAGACTAAAAAACCTGTTCGTACTCATAACACAGTATTTATTTCAGAAGCTGTTTTCTATTGTTTGATATAAAGTATATTCTCCTACAGACCTGGGGGTAGTTTGTAATATTTCATTGTTATGGCTATTCTGCCGTGTCTTTTTCAATAAGGCCAAGCAGTGTGAAGGCGGCTGGACGCCCAGCGCAGGCAGGACGGATGGAATATATTACCCCACGTCTTTATGGCAATGGATACATTTTCCTTGTCACAGGCATAGTGTGCTTTCTGTATGGCTGGGGACAGCGGCAGATTTTTTTAAATTAACATATGAATCTAATATTTATGAGTGCATTCCCTGATGTCTGAATCTAAGGACAAGCCCTTCTGTGCTTGACTTGATCTCACAGGCGACAGCTCGAAAAGATCTGCAAGTAGAGAGAGCTGAGACTTTCTGCTTGATCACTCCTGCCTGTCAGGCAACAAGCATTCAGAGGCTAAAGATTCCCCATTCTAAATGTCTGCATTTCAAACATCATTTGCTAAGGAGAACTGTGTGTTAGCTCACTGTTAGTTCCCAAATTTGCAATGTTAACAGATGACCTTGTTGTTAAGGCAGGCCCTTTTGACACCGCCTGCAGCCTACGGCTGCGAATTTCTGACAAGCCGCTCAAGCAGCACATCATGCTTGGGGTGACAGGCACGTTCAGCTGAGGACTGTGAAAATCACTATGGAGTTGTTCCCCTTCCTCCAAGACAGACCCATCAACAGCATCAGTACTCCTGACTTGGTGGTGCTGATAGGGCTGGAAAGCCTATGAATGCAGCCAGCCAGAAGGCAGCTCCCTCCACTCCCAGCTTCCCTCCTACACAGCGAAGGAGGAAGCAATTACAGCTGTTTGGACCTCAATCTTTTACTCTGAATGACTATGAGACTTGGGCATACATTAAGCATGCCAAATGGTCTATGATTTCTCTGGACAGAAGACTTTTAAATTTACAATTCAGAAAAGGTATTTTGTGTGGTGAGTGTTCAAAAATGTCTTTTTTAAGAAGTATACCTATATGTCTTGGGGTCTATATTTAAAAAGTGCTTCTGTAATTCATTTAAATTTCTGTTCCCTTGTCCTGTTTTCTACAGCAGAGGGGTAGTTGTATCTCTGTGCACCTGAGATACTACTCTGGTGTTTTATCATCACTTTAGAACTGCATGAAAATGGTAATATCTGGCTTTCAGGCACAGAATTCAAAAACATGAGCTCACTATGTGTGAGACTGAATGTGACGGCTACATAACAGGGAACTATGGAAATGATATTGTAGTTTCACACAACCAAAGGAAGGTCAAAGCCTTAAAAAAAGTTCATATTACTCTACCTGTGCTACCGAGTATCTTATTCTTTGAGTGGTACCATTAAATTGAATGTAAACAGATATAGAGGTGGGATTGTTTAACATGAATAAATGGAAATAGTTGAATAGTAACTTCTTTTTGGTGGGAAATCCAATGTTTTCTTGCCAAGCTTAAGAATTAGATGCAGTCTTGTCAATCAGTTGTTATTTTGTTCAGTCCTCAAGTAGGCAGTGCAAAGTAGACAAGTGGATCAGCACGGGATGTTTTGAAGTAGATGCCTGTTGGCATTCAAAGTCATTTGGAGTCTTTCTATTCAAATTCCAGAAATTTCAAAACCGAATGGCAGTTTTCCATGGGCTTTATATGTTACATGAGTGACCGAATACATTGACCTATTTGAAACAAATCCCGAAACATACATGAGGAGCTTCACCCATCAGCTGTGCTTTCTTCAAGGTTTGCAGTGAAGCTCAATACTCTGAAGGCAAATTTTTGATCAATTTATGAATTATGATTTAATGTAATTTGTGATACTTGTATTTGGGAAGAGTGACTTGAAGAGGCATGGACTTGTCTCCCTCACATTAATTAATCTCAGGGGTTTGTTTATAAAAGAATAAAAGCTATTCAAAAAAAAAGAACAGATGTTCACAAAAGCTTGTCTGAGCACTTTTTCCAAGGAGTGGTTATCAATAATCAATGGAAGTATAACTTCTGGATTTCACATAATCACTATCTATGTGATTTTAACTGTTGGGTTAATAAACAGTGCTTTGCTGTTCATGTAATTTTTATTGTGTTGAATGATAAACCATACCCATGATCATAAAATAAATTCACTTTTCTCAAAACCAGTTATCAATTCGGTTGTCCTGTAGTCAATGAAGACTGGTGAAGAGAAGTACAAAGGGAAGAGAAGTAAGCAATTATGGAGATTAAAAAGAGCTGTTCAGAGAAGTAACATTTGTAAATCACACTGTGATTCCATATCCAAATAGCTGTTTCCATTAGTTCTTTCCTTAGGGTAAACTACTCCATTTAGAATCACTCTTGCTGATAAATTATCTGACAAACTTTTAATTCAGTAAACAGGATTTGCTCTTTCCTAGTGAATGTCTTTCCATCAGCTTTAATGACCCTGAAGTGAAATGGCTCAGAGACTGTTTATACTTGTATTCAGCTATGGGGCATTAAATTATCCTGCACAGCCCTTCAAAACTCAGCTCAGAGTTCTCAGTTGCACATCATACATAGTATGCAGGCTGAGTCCATCCAGGTACCAGCATGTAGCTTTATTCATGGACTGGGTTTGATGTCAAGTACTTCTAAGATAACTTCTAAGATACTTCTTAGATAAATCTAAGAATACTTGCAGTTATTCCTGTCCAAGGAGGTCAACCAGATCTACAATGTCAGGTCCTTTTGGTAACTAAAAAAAGCTGTTTGTTTGTTTCCCTTTCCTGCTCTAAGAGTTTTACTGTTCATTATCAGTGGACATGTATGAAGATAAAGCTGAAATGTTTCATGACAAACTATTGGACCATGAGCAGGAGTCAAATCACTGCATCACAGTCTGGCTTCTCCTGGTTCATGCTTGTTCTGTAGCAACTCAGAGGTAAATTTTTCTCATGCTGGTTATACATCTCTCATGCATTCTGACCTTCACTTCAGTCTCTTGTGTCCTCATAGTAGTTCAAACTTGTCACCTAAATCCAGAATAACTCATAACAATTGGTGCTAATAATTAAGGCCATTGGTCAAGATCTTTGCATAGCAAAATACAGTTATTGCTGTCAAAATATTTAATGATTATGGTCATAAGTAATTGGAAATTACTAGTGGATAGGTATTTTGAGAACTTCTCTCCCCTAGATTTTTAATAAACCAGAAGAGAAACTTGCATTACTCAAACAAGTCTGAACTAAACAAATGTGAACAAGCTTTTGGAAAGTTTGTTGAAAGTAAATACATTTATTAACAATGTTAGACAGAATGCAATTCTGTCATCTTTGCTCATTAATTGCCTTTGCAGTCCTGAAAACATTGTTATTCTTAATTAAATACAGTGCTCCCTAGACTTACAAAGGTTGCCCATCACCTAAGTGTAAGTGCTTATTTAGAGAGGACGTAGGTTTTTAAAATACTGCAAATTTGGTGTCAGGAATATTTTACAGATAGGTAATTGTTACATCTTTGAATTAAAGATGTAACACTTAAATGAAATACGAAGACTACTTCAAAAGCCTTTGACAATTTTAGTAACAAACATGTTTTAACATGTAATGGCATAAGATTAAACTCAAAATTAATAACGTAAAATATATGCTTTTGCAGATATAATAAGATTTTTAAAATAGTATTTTAAAAGTACCAAAATCCCCTCAACATGTTATTATCTTCTCTGTGCTTTCCTTATTATTCTTTCAAACACAGTGCTCATTCACTGTATTTCAGCTGTAAGGCTCCTGCCTTCACCTCTTGCTCACTTAAGAATCTATTAGGAATTTATTAATTCCTTTAAAACATGCAAAAAAATACAACTTCCAAGAAGAAGAGCCGCACAGCCATAATGTTACAGAACTCACTGCAAGAACTCCGATAAATAAAACATCGGTTAATTACAGTTTAAGGCTAAATCCTTGGCTGCTGGAAATGGGCAGACACTGACTACAGCAGAGCCCAGATGCACCAGTGGACTGCCAGTTTCCAAGTTATGGCAAGTTGCTTTGTCTCTCTGTAAAGCAGAATATTGTATATCTCAATAATATTTCATTATAATTCTTACATGTTGCTAGGAAAGTTACATTTTCAAAAGCAGTATGTTGATTTTGAGTCCACCCCAATATATACATTTGAAAACAGGTTTCTCTGCACAGTTAAAGGAAACCTTGGGTCAAATTATTGCATAATATGAAAAAAAGTCACAAAAGTGCATATACATGTGTATGTATACATGCAGAAGGAAGCCACGTGGCCACTTGCAGCACAGCCAGCTACAACTGTGTGGCATTTACTGCTCTAGACAGACTTCTGTGTTGGGTCACAGAGTACATTTGCATGAATGTAAACTTTATCCCTTGGTTTGAGAGACTCCACTAAGGCATGTCTCCCTATTAGGGAAAGGAGTAAGGCCAGGGCCTGCCTGGAAGTGGCACTTATTTCAGGCACCTGTATGTGGACCAGGACCCGCCCCACTGAAGTTGCAGTAAAGCTTTATTGCAAAGAGAAGAAACTCTTACATCAAACTGGTAACTAAGTTAGTATTTCAACTTTATGGACTTTTGTAGAGCAGATATTAAATGATTTTTTTCCATTTCCCACCAAATAAATCTTGTAGGAACAATACCATATTTCCCATTAACTTCTAGCATTTTGAAGTGGCCAAGCTTAGAAAAGCAACTGAACGCACTGAAAGGCATCAGCACTGGGAGTAAAATGTTCACTTCCAGCTCCCAGAAATCCCTCTCAATGACATTTCCTCAGCAGGTGAAGAGTTATATTTTTAACTGCAAGCATGGTCTCTGTGCAGGTTGGTTTGATCAGTGTCTCGGGAAGTAAAAATCCGAAATGGCCAGTGTCACGCAGCTCAAACGCAAACGCGTAGGGGATGCCATTCTTATAGGCCCAGTCCATCGAACTACCAGAACTCACATCTGAAAGAGCAAATTCAGAGGAAAAAAAAGAAAGTCAAATGCAGGTCATGTTGAAAGCACCAGAGGGTTCTTGTGGCATTTTGTTTTCAGGACTCAGTGAATACATTTGCATCTCCAGCTGTTGCTCACCCTGAATCTCAACACCCTTCAGAGGAGGACATGGGCACCCAGCACCTGGTGAAAGGTGCTCAGCACAATATGGATTAGACCCTTGATTTTCATAGGAGAAAAAAATTAAATTGTTCTGTGTAAAGCAAAACTTTAATAAAAGAGAACATTTAGAATAAAGCCTCAAACTGTGCTTGTCCTCAGGTGAGTGCAGTCTGAAGCTTTCCTTCCAAAGAGATCTCCCTGCTGGACTGGAGCTCTACATGCTCCTAGGTTTAACTTGTATTTTTTAGGCAATTCCTTTGCAGGGAGAAGAGAGAAAGTTGATAAAGTAATCCTCCTTCTCCTTTTTACAGTGCTTTTTAAATTCTTTTCCCTTCATTTGTCTTATTTTCTCACTGTTTCCTTACAGCATGAGAGCATTTGCATAGGTGGTATCTAATATTAACAGACCTTCCCGAGGAAGTGTGCTGCTTATGCTTTTGTTATCTCCATATGTTGATTACCCAAGACACATATTTATGTAAAGATCCATCTCTTATGTGGCCTGCTGTATTCTGTGCAATTCTGGCATTAGTTGACACTGCTCTTCCTTAGACATAGTGACTGACTGCACTCTAACAAGCTCAAGATAACCATGCTGTGAGATGGAGGCCCAATGTAAGTGGAGCTTTAGCCAAAACACAGCAACAGCAGAGGAGATGCAGAAAGTTACTTGTGAAAAATCTTAGGCTTACTTTTTCCAGTGTATGTTATCATTACCCACAGCATTTAGGCCTCATTGTTTCAGTTTAAAAAAAAAAAAAGTGTCTTGTTGAAACTTGTTGAACTTCTTTTTCTCCTGTGTACAGAGAACTTGCCTGACAAATGCTGTTACACCTGAGTAGTGCATTTGCAGTATCTGATAAAGATGTGCTTTTTAAGATCTTAGTTTGCTTTTTTTTTATATATGGGTTTATATGTTATGAATATGTTAGTTGCTGGCTCTTGCTTCTCAAATGCATTGCATTTTAATCTCTTTCATTGCAACAGCTGAGTTAATCTTACTGCAAGCAATGGACTAAATTGGTTGCAAAACTTCATCTTCTGCCTACTTCACAACCAAAAACTGGAACAAAGTTCACTTTAAACAGTCTTTGCTTTCTTTGTTATAATGAGGGTATTCCCCTTCTTTCTATAGGAAGGTCAAAGTCACAAACCTGCCAGAGGAAAACTTACACAAAGTGCTAGATGCAGGACCATATCTGTATCTTACACCATAGGCTGACTGAAGAGCATTAACAGCATTATAGGCTGCTGATTCCTGGGAAGAGGCAGAAAAACAAATACATAAATTAGACCTTGAATTAAAGACTGTAATGGGACTGGAACCTGGGTCAATGGATCATTGACTTCCAGCACAATGCTGTGTTCCATGAGTCCATGGCAGCTAATTTAAAATTATTGTAAAGGATAAATGCATTATTTATTTTTATTGACAGCAATTCCCTGAAAAACTTGGTTTAGTATTTTCATGGCATAAAAAAGATCACTACACTGTGAATGATCAGACATTAAGTATTTGTAATTATAGGTGTATATATCAATTTAGTGACACAACAAATCTAGACAGCATGAGAGACTATAAGAATAACCTCTTTTTCATGCAGTTTAAAAGCCATGCATGCATTTTCTGTGGAGGCACTTCCCAGTCCACTACACCTTGTCTCTGCTGGGCTTGTGAAGAAGAAATGATGTCTTGTTGACACTCCACAGTGGTTCAGTGAGCAGAGTGTGCAGAAGAAGGAGGCAAATTCCAGTTCTGAATCTCTGAACAGCAGGTGAATGTTCACTGCTGGTCTAACTTTCTCTGTGGCCTGATTCTTGGAGAACTTTTCTCACTATTACAGAAATGTGATTTCAGTACTATAAGGGGAAAATCAGTGCCTATATTTCAACAGCTGTGTGGATGCAATCTGTTTAGGAGATTCACAGCATCCTGTGAAACTGGGTGCAAAAGGTCTGGCCCATGGCAGATTCTGAGGGTCACACATGGATAATGCATCCAAACACAGAGAAAAGATGCACATATTCAAAAGAGAAAGGAACATTATGATCTCAAAGAAAGTGATGCTGAAGAATGTACAGTGAAGGCTGGGAAAATACAGAGCCATGTCCCTACAGAGAACAGGAAATTCTCATCTCTGGAGCTAGAAACTGCTGGACTTTGAACCACTGGGTAAAGCTGCAATGATTGTTTTAGTTGTTTTTACTTCCGTGAACAGACGAGCTGTAGGTTTTAGTTTATGCAAATCTTCATGAACTTGGTCCTTACCTTGTTATTTATCCAGCACTAGATGAATGCACTGGGGGAGGATTACTCTATACTTGCCTTTCTATTTATATGTTTTGCCTAACCTTCTACTTGTTTGCTCTTGTCAGGAATTGGGATTCTGACTTAAT
>NW_008683883.1:0-2238 GCF_000695815.1 Acanthisitta chloris | reverse complement strand
CCTGCTGTGGGACTCTTCTGCCCAAGTAGAGATGCCAGAGAAAACTGCTTTAAAATGTCATTTCAGAAACAAAAATATGTTAATTTTCACTTACTGATCAGCAGGTAGAGCTTTGGAGAGTTTATTTTACACTGAGAACTGCACTTAGCAAATGGAAGAGCCCATTTTTACTCCATTATAAATATCTGCTAGGCACAACCAGATATTTTGTTTGTTTCTCAGCAGAGGAACAATAGTGCCAGAGATTCTGACATTTTCAGCTTGGCCTTTTGCCACCTCCACGAGAGAGTGCATGGAGGCAAGGACCACTGAACACAATGCTGCTGGGAGCTTCTGCTGGGCTGTGATGTGGTTGCCAGCTGGTGTGAGGGTAACCTCTGACTTACCCTAAGACCAAAGATGAAGAGGCAGGAGGAGATCCTGTCCTGTGGGAGAAGGGGGAAGTGCTGTCACTTGGGACTCTTCTTACTCTAACAGATGCCTCAGCTTCTGTGAGTCATGACACACAAGACCCACGATGGGGTTGGAAGTGTTGAACTCTGTGAGAGCATCAGTGCAAGGTCACGGGGGTGGCTGTGAGACTGCACAGGGTACTGGGGAGTAGGGAGCTCCAGCTGCAGACTGAGGCTGTTGTCTGGTGCCTGCACTGTTTCCAGTACCACACTCAGTTGCTCAACCAAAATTTGCAAGCAGCTGTGCTTACCATGGGTTGTGGTGTTGAGCTAGGATGGCCTGACAATAGGCCTGATGCCAAGGGAGCAGGAGACAGGGCTCAGCTGAGGGAGCTGAGAGGAATGGAGAACCAAGCCCTGGTAAATGCACCATGGCAAGAACATAGCCACAGATGAGAAAACTCTGTGTGTGTGAGTTATGCACTGTACAGCAATGAGACACCAGAAGCAAGTCCTGTTGAAATCTTTCGAAGAAATAGTCTGGCAATGCCCATTTCAGATCAACACAACAGTACTGTGTTCTGTGCAGAGGCAGCAACTGTCTGGAGGCCAGACCAGGAGTGTCCCAAGTCCACGTCCACCACATAGGCAGGTGTCCCTGGGCACTGTGAACTTGAAGCTCTTAGCCTCAAGGGGTGCAGCTTGCTTCCACTGTTGGAGATATGTGCCCAAAGAAAGGGACAGTTCTCAACTGCATCACACTGTGCAGGCTGGATCCTGAATAAATCTGGGCAACCAGTCTTTGAACACCCTCAAGGAGAAAACGTCACATAAAATTACCAGATGTTTACAAAGACATACACAAACTCAGTCAGGCCATATAAGTTCACTGAAAACACTAAGGCAAATGACTGTACAGGAAGAAAAGGGATGAAAAGCAGGTGAAATTTAAAACTCTGGAGATGGATGTATGTTTCTGCTGGTTTTTTTAAATCTAAAAGAGTGTTTTCATTCTATGTATCTTAAAAGAACAGATTTCAGGAGAGTGGTAATAAGAGAGTTGTGCCTAAATTAGAACAGAATATGCATGTTGTGATCAGTACACAGCTCTCCAGTTTCAAAGCAGCTCTGAATAATTGAACACTTTAATCGAAATGATAACTGACAGCTCACTAGAATGATCTGACCCAGACAGAAACATCCTTTCTTCTGCTCAGAATTAATTGTGGCCCCCTGTTAGCACCAAATGTTATTTATCTGCTTTGTATGTAGGGTCCTACAGTTGCCCACTGTACACAGACCAACAAAGCTTGTTCCATCAGCATCAGGAAACAGAGATCTATCGCTTTCCAGCTCACTGTAATTTCCAAGAGAACTGGAGAATCTGAAACCTCAGCCTAAGTCACCATTTTAGAGACTTCAAATATTAAAGACTATTCATTTAGGACCCACCAGGTGATGGAGCCTTTGGGTGTAGACAAATTTTAAAACACACAAATAAATAAGCAACAGTGTTCGTTCATTTTCATTATGATCTGTGGGAGAATTTCTGATTGCTAATGGACATGTGAGCAATCCAGTCTTGCTAGCAGGGCCTGAGCAAGCTGCAGGCTAAGCTGTTCAAGGACATAGCTGCAGCTGGAATGAGAGAAAGGAGGTAGCAAGATGAGCAGCTCCTAGCTGTGGGATGCAGGAGCTGAAGATGGTTAAAGGTGGAGAACAATGATTAAAGCATTTTATCATTTTAGGATTAATATGTAGTTAGCCAATAGCATTGTGTGTAAGGTAAGCTAGTGGTAATAATTAACCAATAAGTAGGCAACAGTATTTGGGGGGTTGTCACCTT
>NW_008683882.1:0-1270 GCF_000695815.1 Acanthisitta chloris | reverse complement strand
AAAATTGAACTAGATATAGCAAAAAATGAACCTTACAAATAATAAAAATTGAGAAATAAAAAACTGGAAAAGAATAAAAATAGAAGTAGATATAGTAAGAATTGAATCTTACAAATAACAAAAATTGAAAAATAAAAAAATTGAAATTAATAAAAATTTAATTAGATATAGCAAAAAATTAAGCTTACAAATAGTAAAAATTGGAAAATAAAAAAATTGAAAATAATAAAAATTGAACTAGATATAGCTAAAAATTGAAACTTACAAATTACAAAAATTGAAAAACTAAAAAAAATTGAAAAAAAATGAATTAGAAATGGCAACAAATTGAAACCAATTACAAAAATTGAAAAATAAAAAAAAATTGAAAAAATAAAAATTGAACTAGAAATAGCAAAAAATTGAACTAGAAATAGCAAAAAATTGAAACTTACAAAAAACGAAAATTGAAAAATAAAAAACCCTGAAAAATAAACATCATTTGAAAGCGCAGTAGTACTTTAAAGACTAAACCCGGGAGGTGTTTAGCATCCCTCGGTGTTCCGGAGCGCGGTCCCGGCTGGGGCCGGGTCCCATGTCCCGGGTCCCATGTCCCTGTTCCCGTGTCCCACGTCCCGTGTCCCATGTCCTGGTCCCGTGTCCCGTGTCCCATGTCCTGGTCCCATGTCCCATGTTCTGGTTGCCGTGTCCCATGTCCCGTGTCCCATGTCCCATGTCCTGGTCCCGTGTCCCATGTCCCGTGTTCTGGTTCCCGTGTCCCATGTCCTGGTCCCGTGTCCCGTGTCCCATGTCCTGGTCCCATGTCCCATGTTCTGGTTGCCGTGTCCCATGTCCCGTGTCCCATGTCCCATGTCCTGGTCCCGTGTCCCATGTCCCGGTTCCGATGTCCCTGTTCCTGCGTCCCGGTTCCCGTGTCCCATGTTCTGGTTCCCGTGTCCCTGTTCCCGTCCCGACTGTGGCCGTGTCCCGGGTCCCGGTTCCCGTGTTCTGGTTTCCGTGTCCCTTGTCCCGGTTCCCGTGTCCCGGTTCGTCCTGGCTGTGGCCGTGTCCCGTGTCCCACGTCCCGGTTCCCACGTCCCGTGTCCCTGTTCCCGTCCCGGCTGTGGCCGTGTCCCGGGTCCCGTGTCCCATGTCCCGGTTCCCGACCCGGCCGTGGCCGTGTCCCGTGTCCCGGTTCCCGGTTCCCGTCCCTGCTCCCGGGAGCCGCGGGTCACGTGGCGCCTCGGTTTCCTTGGAGACGGCGCCGTGCGGCGCATCCTCGGGATGCCGC
>NW_008683881.1:1528-1747 GCF_000695815.1 Acanthisitta chloris | reverse complement strand
GCCCCCGCGGAGCTCCTAACCCGGAGTACGCCCCCACCTCCGTATTCCGGCTGCACTGGAGCATCTGCTTCCCCTTGGGGACACAGGGTTGGGGGGGCTAGAGGTTGAGGAGCTGCTGCTCCCGGTTCCCCGAAAAGGCAGCGTCAGCATGGGAGCGGTGTGGGATGTGAGGAACACACACACAACACAGCGCGATGCTGCGGTCTGCGGCTTTGAACG
>NW_008683881.1:613-1477 GCF_000695815.1 Acanthisitta chloris | reverse complement strand
CATAAGGGTGTAGTGATTCATCCTATTTCACCCAGCAGCGGAGGGTACCCGCTGCCTGAGCCTGGCAGGAGCCGGCCTCAAAGGGCATGCCCGTCCTCAGACACCTCCATACCAGGGGCTTGAGGTTTCCCGGCCGTTCGGCGGGGGCTGGGGGTGCGCAGGGTGCGGAGCCGGCGGGAAGGGATGCTCCAGGGCTGCGGGTGCTCTGGCTGGGAGGGAAGAGCCATGAGCTGGGACGAAGTGAGGAAGGGTTAGGGAACACTCTGCTACGGGGTGGCTCTGAGAAAGGACCTGGTTGCACTTGTTCTCCCCTCCGGTTCATTATGTTAACGCCGATTTCCTCTTATTTAAAGTCTATTTTCTATTTATTTTTATCGTGGTCGCCAAAAATTAAATTTTAAAATATCCAAACCCACCCCATCAAAAACATTTTCCCTCCCTCCAAAGCAGAAACAAAAAATATTAATTCTTCTCGAAATGCTTCTCGCGGCAGCGCTCTGGAGAGGGCTGATGGCAACGAGCCCCGCTGCCTTGTCCACAGGCAGGACCGGGCCAGGGCTGCCTGTGCCTCACCCGGGTGCAGGCAGGGAGGTTCGGCAAGGCACGGCACCACTATAAAAATCGCCACCATAAACAACCCGAAATAACCTCAAAAATCAGCCGTTTCCGCAGGGCTGGCTGCAATGCATAAGTCGGGCTGGGGTGTGTATAGTCTTTTGGTTCTTTTCCCTAGGCTTTTTGTTTTTCTGTTTGTCTGTCGGGGAAGCATCCCCATCCCGGTGCGCCCCGTCGGGGTCCGGTACGGGACGTGGGAGATGCGACTTCCCCCTTCTTCTTGGAGATCCCTCTCCCCGCCGGGAACTC
>NW_008683881.1:0-467 GCF_000695815.1 Acanthisitta chloris | reverse complement strand
GGGGGGGATGTGGTGGCCGCCTGCGCCCCCCCCCCCCAGCCGCGGCCCTCCCCGTGCGATCGGCGTGGGACGCCGTAAACCTCCATCTCTCCCCGGCATCGAGAGGCTGAGGAGGGCTCCGGGTGGGTGTTTTGGGGGAGCAGAGGGCGGCCAAACATCACCACGGGGCAGAGGGGGATGATGCAGAGAAGCGGCCCCTGCCCTCCAGCATTTCCAGTCTCTGCCTTCCCTTCCCAGCTGGAGTAGCACGTTTCTAACGGGGTGCCGGTTTTAGCGGGGCTTCACCCCTCCGCAGGCAGAAGTATCTCAGCTGCCCCCCAGGAGCCAAGAAACGGGAGAAACGGGCAATTTTTATAGGTGACGTACGGGCTTACGTGGGAATCCGTGCCCAGAACTGCTCTTTCAGCTTTTTTATTCTCCTGAAATAACCCTTCTGTGTAGCTCATACCCCGTTATTTCAGCTCGTA
>NW_008683880.1:0-4638 GCF_000695815.1 Acanthisitta chloris | reverse complement strand
CAGCCACAGATCCTGTTGGGCTGTGAGGTTGGGGCTGTGTGTGAGGTTGGGGCTGTGTGTGAGTGTTGGGGCTGTGTGTGTGAGTTTGGGGCTGTGTGTGTGAGTTTGGGGCTGTGTGTGTGAGTTTGGGGCTGTGTGTGTGAGTTTGGGGCTGTGTGTGTGAGTTTGGGGCTGTGTGTGTGAGTTTGGGGCTGTGTGTGTGAGTTTGGGGCTGTGTGTGTGAGTTTGGGGCTGTGTGTGTGAGTTTGGGGCTGTGTGTGTGAGTTTGGGGCTGTGTGTGTGAGTTTGGGGCTGTGTGTGTGAGTTTGGGGCTGTGTGTGTGAGTTTGGGGCTGTGTGTGTGAGTTTGGGGCTGTGTGTGTGAGTTTGGGGCTGTGTGTGTGAGTTTGGGGCTGTGTGTGTGAGTTTGGGGCTGTGTTCCAGCCCCAGATCCTGTTGGGCTGTGAGTTTGGGGCTGTGTGTGAGTTTGGGCTGTATCTGTTAACACTCAGATCCCTGTTGAGCTCTCTCTGGAGGATGTGAAGGATTTGGGGATCTGTTTCACCATGACCAAATAGTGAAGAAGTTCTCAAAATCTGAGATTTTTTTTTTTCCTGCCCCTTTGGAAAATGAAGAAATGAGAGTTTTCCAAAAGTAAAACTCCCTGTGGAGTGGGAATTGTGGGATTTCCGACTCGGAGAGGACTGTGCTGTGCACCTTGTGATTGACACATGGAAAATATCCCTCTGGTGCTCCAGAGGCTCTGGAAGCAGCAGGAGTTTTCCAATTATCCCACTGGAAGTGGCTTCTCCATGAGCAAATCCAAGGAGCCACACTAGGCCCAGGAGCCTAACAGAATTTTTTCAATCCAGTCTCATCCCTAGTGGCTGTAATTCCTTAATATCCCACACTGGAACAGGAGATCCAGGTGGAAAATTGGTGTCTAGGGTGTGTTCCAGGGCACAGAGTCCTGTTTGCAGGATTTTTCATGGAGGTTTTTATGACTTAAAAATTCCTGTGGAAAGCCAAATCTCAAAATTCTCCTCCACGCACCAGGCTAAGGTTTTCGAGCTGGATGTTCCACTTGGAAAAATGGGAATTCTGAGGGAGCAGAGTGGATTTTTCCCGGTGTCTAAAGGCAGCTCTGGAGTCGGGACGGCCAGGGATTGTGGCTGGGGAATGTCTGGAGAGGATGGAGCTGCACTGCACTGCAGGCTCCTACCAGCAGAGCGCACAGCCTTTTCCTGGGATCAGCTCCAGCCTTTTCCTGGGAACAGCGCCGCGCTGTCCCCGGGGATTGCAAGGAGCAAGTCCCGCCTAGGACCTGCAAAAAACCTGGAAAAAAATGCCGAAATTCCTAAAGAGAGAGGTCAGGATGTAGGCAAACCTCACGTGCCTTTGAGTTCTCCAATATGTTTCCTAATTAATCTGCTGAATATCCCAAATTCCTACATGGAATAACACTTTTCTCACTTATAAAAACCAATCCAACAAGAGAGAACCCCAAAATCTGCTGCACATGAAGTTCCACCTGGATATGAGGAAAAACTTTCTCATGCAGCCGCTGAGTGTTGACACAGATTACCCAGAGAGGTTATGGATTTTCCTTTACTGGAAACATTCCAGAACCATCTGGATGCTAATCCTGAGCCAGGAATTTGGACCCATTGTGGTCCCTCTGGGTGATCCTGCTGGCTCCATCCCGTGGGGATGATTTTATGGAATACTCACCTGCCCATCCTTGGCTGGGAATGCTGTGAGGTGACTATAACATGCTGTATCCTCTTTTTTTTTTTTTAAATTTTCTGCAGCAGAAGGAGTCCGAGGGGAGAAGAGGAAACGAGAGCCTGAGGATGAGGGTGAGGAAGAGGAGGATTAACTCCCAGGAACAGCAGATTTTTCTCTCCGCTCACGGAAGACGCAATAGTGATTATGCAGCTCTGTATGTCCATGTACCATAGATGTCCTGACAAAAATCCTATGTTAACTTTTTATAGCAGAGTGTGGTTTTACTATTCCTGCCCCTTTTCAGCATTCCAGAGAAAGCTCTGATAGCCCTTAGTGAACTTCCTCCTGTAGAAAAGAATTTTTCCAGCCCTGTAATTACTGCAGCCATTGGCACCTTTTCCCCCACCAGAAATTATTCTTTTTTCTTTTTTTTTTTTTTTTTTGGAGCTCTACAAACTTTTACTGTGGTTTGGGCATTGTTAGCCCCCAGATCCTAACCCCATATCCCATGGATTTTAATAGTGGGAAGTTTTCCTTCAGGATTTAAAAGGTTTTTATACTTCCAGAGTTGAATTGAAAAATTTTAGGCTCTCTTCAATGAGTTGGAGGCTGAGGTTTTTTTGCCACTCCCAGCTAGGTGAGATTGCTGTTCAAAAAAGTAATTCCTGTCAGAGAGTTGGAAAGTTTCTCTCCTTTTTTTGGATATTTCAGGGTGAAGCCTCAGTGGGTGTCAGATTTGAATTTTTATTTTTTTTGTTGTTTTCCTGCTTGCTCCAATGTTCAGTGTTTGGAGTATTCCCTAGATTTTCTCCAAGGGATGTATTTTACTAATCCAAAATGTGATCCATAAAGTCTCCCAATACATAAATTTCCCTCTTAAATCCATAGGCACTGCAGGTTATTAACAGAGCAATTAATGTGTAGTTTGAAACCATCTCACTAGAAAAATATCTGTTCAACCTTTCACTCCTTTGGCTCGTGCATTGTCCTTCTGGGAATTCTGTCCCAATCCTGGCTAGAAAAGGTGTGGAATCCATCAGAATATGCATTTCCTGATGCAGAACTCAACGGGTAACTCCTCTTCTGAGTGTGGTGTTGTTTTCCCAACCCCTTTCCCAGCTCTCCTAGAGCCCTGAAGGGAAAACTGATCCCAAGTTGATCCTTCTCCCACATCCCAAATTCCCACCTGGCTGCAGGTAAAGTGCTCAGTTCGTGGTCACAGTCATGGGTTGTGGGGTTTGTATCCAGTGGCTGCAGAGACTTTTGGGGGGATGTGCAGAGAAGCTTTTTTTTTTTTTTTTTTTTTTTTTTTTAAATTTTTTATTTTTATCCTGTATCATTCTGCCCCAATGGCTCAATCCTTCCTGTTGGAAAGACATTCCATCCCTGAGCATTCCTCTCTCAGTCCTTACTGGTTCCAAACTGGGACCATAATGTGGTTGTGTGGTGGTTTTGACTCATGTTGTCTCATCTAGGTCCTGAACCAAATATCACACACAGCTTTATTCCAGAGACTTATTTTTGTATCTTGTCCTGGTTGCTGCTGGAAACTTGGGAAAAGATGGGTGAGAAGAGGGAGATTCCTGGTCTGAGTGAATCCAATCCCTGGGGATATTCCAGAGGGATTTCACACAGGGAAGTTTGGATCCTGCAGGGTTGAAGTTGTGCACAGCTCCATTCCCTGTGCATGTGTTGGTTTGGGTTTTTTTTTCCCTTCCCACTTGGATCCATTCCCTGTGCATGTGTTGGTTTGGTTTTTTTTTTTTCCTTTCCCACTTGGGAACATCCAACCCCCTTTGGGTTTTGTGTTTTCCAAGGAATATTTCAAAGGATCCTAGAGGAATTGTGGTAGAGCTTCCTATGCAGCCCCAACCTGAGTGTGTTGCTTTTTCCTCCCATGACATCCAACTTATCCTGGAAGTTCTCACTCCTGGGATTAACTTTTCCCATCTTTTTGCTTGGTTTTTTTTTGGGTTTTTTTTTTTGGAGTTCAACCTTTCTAGAGCACTTCAGCATGAGCATTTTCCTTAACTTGCAGATAAAACTTAGTTTTCCATGGAAAAAAGAAAAAAAAAAAAGAGGATTTAAAAAAAAAAAAGTCTATTTTGATGGCTAAGCAGCAAAGTGAGTGAGTAGAGCTCACAGGACCAGGCCCAGCTCCCACTCCCCACAACACCTGCAGCCTCTGAGCCTTTCCCAGCCCAATTTTCCCAGTCCATTTCCAGTATATCCCATGTGTATTCCCAACGAGGAGTTCCGGAACTTCCGGAGAAAACTTTTTTGCAAACTTTTTTTGCTTGGTGGGTTGATCTTTTCATGCAAATAACGTCAGGGTGGGTTTTCTATTTTGTAGAGGTTTTTTTGTCCTATTTTAAAATGCTCTTTGTATGGCAAGTCTGTATATAGTGTTGGTTCCAATTCCCTCTCCCCACTCTTTTATTTTATTTTATTTTATTTTTTGGGTTTTTGCCCCCTCAAAACTTTGGAGTAACTGATTTTTGTGCAACTGTGTTTTTGAATAAAGCCATGACAGTGTTAAACGAACAACAGCAGCTCCTGCAGCGACTCTACGAGAACTTTAGGCGTAACCAAATGTTGGTTTTTTTGTTTTATTTTTTTCTTCCCCCCTCCCTCCCCCCACGTGTGCTGTAAATTTTAAATTAAAACGTTTTCAAACCAACTTCTTTCCAAAAATTCCAGGCTGTGTTGCATTGGATTCATTGCCAGAGGGCTGGGAAAAGAAATGGGATTGGTTTTGGAGATGCAGAGGGAATTTGTTCTTGGGCCTGTTCTCTTTGCTGTGTGGTAGAAAAGGTGTGGAGTTTTGGGGGGTTTTGGGGTTCTTTTTGGGAATGGGAGGTGGATCTGGGGGGGTTAGTTCCTGGTGAGGTTGTGCCAGTGGAGGGAGGAGAAACATGGATAGTCCTGAAGG
>NW_008683879.1:0-2124 GCF_000695815.1 Acanthisitta chloris | reverse complement strand
GGGAGTGCGGCCGGAGGCACAGCGCCTCGGCACCTCGGCACCCCCGCCCTCCCGGCGATCTGCCGGAGACAGGCGATGCTGGAGGGGTGGCAGTGCCTGTAGTCACCGGTGTCCCCCCAGTTCTTGCCCTCCAAGGGAGCCGGACAGAGAATCTGGTCCGTGCCGGTGTTCCAAGGAAGGGATCCTCGGGCTGGAGGGGACCCAAAACTGTCAGGAGCAGTGGGATGGGTGCCCTGGGGACATGGGCTGTGGTGGCTGATGATTCGTGACCAGGATGGCGTGTGGGGATTACAGGGTCTTCTTCTGACCTCATTAGTACCAGGTGTTGTGTTAAGAGTAAGAAATTTGGTGGAAAATAAACCCACCCATATTCCAGCCAGTCCCCAGAGACCAGAGGGGCTGGGGGCAGCTGGAGTTTATTTCTGATTATAACCAATTTGGCACTTTATGTCTGGTCATGTTCAATAGAAACTTCCACGTGTGCAGATGCACAAATAGTGCAGTTTATTAATTCAACACCATAGGACCAGTCACATCCATAGGAACCTTTGTGGTCACAGATTCATGAATAGTGCAGCTTATTGAAGCAGCAGAAATACAGATGGGGAATTGCAATTGATAAATGCATCAGCTGCAATAGAGGTCTAACAATAACAATAATATTGTGTTAGCCTAGGTAGTAATAATAATAGTCATATGCAGAAACTTACTAAGAAGATGAACCCACGAGGGAGGAGGGAGAGCAGAGTAGCCTATTGACTTTCTCTAAGGTCCTTTTGGGTCTTCCTCCTAACCAGGTGAAATTTCTATCCTCCTTATACATCCCTATGTTCTTTCCCTTCTCCTATGTTATGTAGAGCATGATCTAAGCAGAGAATTGAGTAATAGAGTCATATAAGTGGTATCGTGTACTTCATTAAGCTTATAAGCCTATGCAGGGTGCATGTTTTAATATTTAAATGACCTTTAATCAGGCAAGTGTTTTTTTTTGCTATAGTGTCCTTCATATTTCTGGGTTTATGACTGTTCTCTTTTTAAGAGCCAAAGCAGGACTATCCCATCTCCACAGGACCTCCTCCTTCAGCCAGCTCAGCCTTTCTTGACATCATCTCTGCAGTTTTCCATCTGCACAGGTAATACAGAGGGTGCAAAGTGTAGGCCGTGGATAGTAACCCTTAGCCCTTTCCTGGCTCCTCGGTCATTATCCCACACCAGGGTGCTGGATGGGCTCTGATGGGTGGCAGGTGGGAGAGCCATGGGGGACAGCTGGTGGAGGGAATTTGAGTGCAGGATGGAGGAGAGTGCAGTCAAGTAATGGAGAAGCAGGGGGAAGGCTTCCTGCAGAGAGGATGGGGGTGGGGGAGAGGGCAGGGGCAGCACTGGTACTGGGGTGTCTAGCAGGGAAAGGAATTAGAAGGGTCAAAGGGGACTGGGGTTATTGGGGTTGGGATGGGGAGTGGCAAAGAAGAGGCAAGGGTGGGGTAATTGGGGATGGGAGGTGTTCAGTGAAGGTTATGGTGATGATGGGATCAAGGGGGATCAAGGATTATAGGGATATCCCAGTGGGGGACTGGGAAGTCATGGGCAGGTATGTGAGGGTGTTGTGGGACTGGAAGGGTACCCAGGGGGTCTCAGTGGGGCTCTGGAGTGACAGTGGGTATTGGGGGTGCCAGGATAGGATGGAGGCATCCAAGGAAGATCAGGGTGGTAGGGATGACAAGGGGTACTGGGGACAACTGGAATGTCAGGATGGATGGTCGGGAGTGCCATAGGAGATCTTGGGTAACTGGGGGTCTTTTGGGGTGACTGTGAGATTGGGAGAAGGATTGGGGGGGGCAGGAAGGGATCAGAGATTGTTTCTGGTGGACTGAACTGCCGGGAAGGATTGGGGCTCAGTCCCTGGTGGCCTGAACTGCGGGGAAGGATTGGGGCTCAGTCCAGAAGGGCTGGGCAGAGTGGAGGGCTGGGGCGGGGGGATGGCTGTGCCAGCCGGGACAGGATAGCTGCTGGGCTCGGGGTCCTGGGAGGTTAAGGAAGGATGGAGAGAGGGAGCGGAGGGAGCGAAAGGGAATGGAGAGAGGGAGCAGGGAAGGAAGGATAGGGAGAGAGGGAGAGAGGGAGGGA
>NW_008683878.1:18142-38965 GCF_000695815.1 Acanthisitta chloris | reverse complement strand
TGACACGAATCAGGGACCATATTTCACCCTCAGCTCCAGGGTCCCTCTGGACGTGCCCTTTACCCCTTCCTCCCCATGCCAGAATGTGGATATCCCTCACGGCTCATCCCTCCCACATTTCTCTATATTTCTCCTGTCGTCAGGGATCTGTGTAGCTGCTACAAATCCCACCTTTCCTTCCCTTTGTCTAGGATATGTCATGCTGTGGCCAGCAGCTTGAACTCCACTGTGGCAAAAAAGAGAGACCAGGCAAGCTGCTGCTCTGCTATTCAAGCTGCACAGTAAAATCAAAGGCACATGAAAGAGAAGAGAATCACTAACCATTTTTGCAAGTCTGTCCAATGTTAATGGAACTTGAAATGAGCTGCAATTTTGTTTTGAAGACCACTTCAAATGTTGATCAGGTTTCTTTGGAAATAACTGAACTTTCAGGAGAACTCACAGGGTTTACAGATTTTGGGTTTGCCTTTAAAATGATAAGTCACATTGGATCTGTGTTATAGTCACTGGTGAGCTGGAATAAAAAAGACTGAGGAGGGAATTTTATAATAATTGAGATTATTCACAGCTGCTGAAAATTGGGATTAAGAAAAAATGAAGCCAGAAGTAATACCGGCAGGACTAACCCACTGAACTGCTAAAAATGAGGACTAAAACACTGCCCAGTTAACTCCTCCTGGTAGACCCATCAAAATCAAAACCACTTTACTGCCAGTTCATTGTCCATTAAGTGTTAAGGATGAACTGTTGTATGTTGCAGAGTTTAACAGGTGTATCAAAGGAGCAGCACTCACAGACTGTGAACCTTGTAATTACAGCAGAATTGATTTTTCATATCTTTAAATTATGATACCAAAATATTCTTAACCATTAATTAGAATAGCCCCACTTTGAGAAGGCCATGAATAAATTACAAGGGAAATGACTCCTTTAACTTGCATTGCTCTGCACTGAATCTTATATTTGTATCTAATAATAGAAATAATGACATGTGGGAATTTTCTCTTCAGAAAACTGTTAAGCAAAATGTAAAATGTGAACATGCATGTCAGCAGCCAAAAACATGAAAATGAGCAGGCTGCAAATACAGCAAAAAGAAGTATGTGTGAGCAATAAGATGGGTCAAGGCCAGAGCTAGGCTACAAGATCACTGGTGATGGCCAGAATTAGATCATTTGGGAAGAGCTAGAGAGATTCTGCAGTAGGCAATTACAGATTCACCTCTCAGATGATGAATTTCTTTCAAACTCTTGTTACCTAGAGATTCCAGTTCTGTAGTGTGAGGTTTTATATTCTTTCTAAGGCTGTTTAATGATAGTTAAGAGTTAACTCTGGAGGCTCTTATTATCTATAGATAGATCCCATTCATCCTTGCAGCCTGCTAAACCATTAGCTGCAGTAATACGCTGCAGTAGTTAAATGAAAACTGCCTTAAGAATAGAAGCAAAAAGAACCTTTAGGAAGTTAAAGAACTTGGGATTGATTTTGGTATGTACTTAACTCACAATGACACTGGCAAATAACTTTTCATTAGAGAAAATGTAACTAGGTCTCAGCACCCACCACCTTTGCAGTGATGTCTATGGACTTTAGATCAGGCATAAAAAGAGGAAACAATGGAATAAGATGGCAAAAAAAAAAGAGAATGGCTTTCCAAACTCTGAAATAGCTTCCAGATAACTGGTGAGATGGTAACAAAGATGCTACACAGTGGTTTCAGCAGAGTGGAAAAGATGGAGAACTGGATTAGTTTGCCCAAACCCAGGCACCCAGCAACAGGGGAGATGCTCTGCTGTACATCAGTGGGCTGGTGTCAGGAGGTGATGGACCCACAGCCCCAGGTACCCTCAGGGACTGTATGCCAGATTAATGACCAGTATTAGGTGATACTAAAGAAGCATTTTCACTCCAGTAGAAGTGGCTGTGATTCCCACGGGAATCATACACTGAATGAATATTCTGCAGAAATTTCTGCACTTGATTATTTCAAGCTGTGCAAACAGTTAGCTGCAAAATCAAAACACAAGAAGTTGATTCTGTACTGAACTATTTACCTGAAGCCATTTGGTGATGATAAGTAATGCTCATTACTCATGGCAAAGCTCACTGCATTGCTTCATTTCTGCCATTATCCTGAAATACTGCTTTGCTTCCCATCTGAAATGTGGCACAAGCTTATCTTCTTTCCATTAGATTTTCTTCTGGATGTAACTGCTTCTTTATGCCATTCACCATTGAGTTATATGCATTATTTTTTCTCTCTCTCTCTTTTCACTGGATTAATTAATATAGTCCACCTGGCTTATCAGAAATGGCCTGTGCAATATACATGAATCACCTTTCTCAGTTAGGAAGCTTATTTTATGTACCAGCTTAAGGCACTGTGCAACAGCACAGTTAAAATAGGGCTGGCAATTTTTAGTGTATTAATCTGCTGGCATAATAGAATAAATCAGAAAAGATTTGATAAGCTAAAACCTTGTTCTTTCATCCCTTTTCCAGCTGTAGGATTTCAAAATGCTTTTGGCTATGGCTGCTTTCATACTGGCTCTCCAGGCATCCTTATTCCAGGCTCTTAGGTGGGGAAGCCAAACAAGTGGAGAGGGAATTGTCTGAAACCATTGAAAAAAAGTCTGCCAAAAACTCTGCAGAATTTTGTGATCTTAACAGTGAAAAACCTAATCTCCCTTAAAGGCACAACTGTCAGGGGACTGGCAAGGGGAACAAAGAGGCAGGACATGTGCATAGAGGTAGCTTGTAGATCTGTGGGTGTTTAAGTGATGAAAAGTCTCAATTCTGTAGCAGAGTCTTGTGGAGACATACTTTGTGTATCTAATTAAAAAAGAAGGTGCACCTTTGAAAACTGGAGGTTTTATATGGTTGCAGCATGCAGAGATTTAAGTGGAGAATATGGGGAGAACTGAGGGTGCCTAGAGAAGTCAGCAATGACCTTAGGCACCTGTTCCTTTGAGGATGCATTCCCTACTTGGTGCCTGCCTCACTCAGCTCACAGTGGGGAGACAGACATTTTACCTGCATCATAACAGCTTTTCCAAAGGCAGATATCTTGGGCTGTCTTGCATTATTTTGATTTTATAATTAATCATTAACTGATGCCCTTTATAGAATAGAACTCGGGCACAGCAGCTGGGTTGTTTGCCTTTGAAAAACTGTTACTATGCACACAGCATGCCTTTCTGCTTGTCACTAATAATATCACAAAGACATTAGGAGGGAAAATGCTACACTGACATCATGTCATGTCCAGTACAAATGAAAGTGCCATAAACATTTGAAAAACATATGAATAGGAAGAGCTTCATTGACAAATGCCTCCTCTGGGCCATCATGAAGGATGGTATCTGATATGTGGTTAGTATGCATGGATAGATGTTCAGGAAATATTTCTGTGGAACTGTCAAACTGTTTTTTAAATTTCTTGTTGCAAGTCACCTATTTGCCTCTAGATTTTCCTATTTTTCTTCTTCAAAGAGCAATTGAAAGAGAGGTACAATGCATTATCAGTGGATATACTCCTGCAACCAGGCCTGAGCCCCTAACAGTAGCTGTCTCAGTGATGCCAGTGTCCACATACACAGTGAATGTGTATGAACCCAATTGTAAATTCTGCCTCTATTAACTATACTGATATTATGAGAAATATTAGCATATGAAATGTGTGGGAGAAGCATTGATTTGAAAACCAGACTATATTATCATAGACTCATAGAATTTAAGGGTTGGAATGGACCTGAAAGATCATCTAGTCCTAACCTCCTGCCCTGAGCAGGGTCACCTCCTCGCTAGATCAGGTTGCTCAAGGCCTCATCCAACCTGGCCTTGAAAACTGCCAGGGTCGGGGCAGCCACCATGTCCCTGGGCAGCCTGTGTCAGTGTCTCACCACCCTAAGAGTAAAAAGCTTTTTTCTAATATCTAACCTAAACTTCCCCTCCTCTAATTTGAACCCATTACTTGTCCTGTCATTGCAGTTCCTAACACAGAGTCCCTCTCCAGCTCTCTTGTAGGCCCTTCAAATATTGAAAAGTTGAGGTCAGGTCTCCACACAGTCTTCTCTTCTCCAGGCTGAACAGCCCCAGCATCCTCAGCCTGTAACATATGAGCTCCCTCTGAAGTCAGGCCAAGTTCAGCAGTGGCTGGGAGTGGGTGCTCAATGCAAGAGAAACAGTAAATATATAGCCATCCTGCAGGACCCTTCCAGATCTCACTGGGAACATTTTGAAACCTGGAAATTTGGATTTCAGCCTATGCTGGGGCATGGACAAGCCCAGCAGCCAGTCCCTGATACTCTCAGTTCTGGCAATCAGTATTAGAGGTCTCGCACGTTTTCTTGCTCTGCACCTGCTGTTCAGGGCAGGGAAAGCGGCAGAGACACCCTCATTTCTGGGGGAAGGACAAAGAGGCTAAGGAACCACAGAGAGTGGGGATTTTGGGTCCCTGCTTCACCATGGGTTTGCATCATAACTGTGTCCTCCTTGCTTGCCTGATCCTTGGTGCATTATGACTTGCTCAACTGTTTCCTTTGAACACACAAATGAGAGTTTGCAATGGACAGAAAGGCAGAGAAAACTCAATTTATTAGTAACAGTCCATCTGCACACACACAAAATCCTACAAGTGTATAATCTACTTTTGAAATAGCTTGGTCTATCTGTCTGAATGCTTTTTATATTGTTAAATGAGATTAAAGTGTGATGCATTATCTCTAGATCCAAATCTGGGTTTCTGAACTACCCAACTGAATCTACAACTCTGTGGTGAGAGCACCCTGTCATCAAATGCCACATCTTTTCATGGCAGCTCACATATTTCAAAAGCTCTCCTTAGTAATTAAGTGACTTTATCACTAATACAACAAATGCCACTCATATTGTTAATGAAAGCATTGGGCTAGTGTTTCAGCCCAGAGCTCAGCAGGGAGTGTTAAGTATATTTTGGATTCTCTGCTTTGAATTTTTGGCTTCTTTTTTTTTTTTAATTAGAGGCCTAATTTGAATATAGAATATGCAGGTTTTAAGTAGTTGTTTTGCATTTGTATATTTCTTTGTTTTCCCTGCATTGGCCTTTTCACATCTGTACTTAACACATTTAGTACAAGCGTCAGTAACGCATAAAAAAGACAGATGAAGAGATGAAGAACATCAATATATGCTGGTGGTGGAAAGCTTGACAACTGTCAACTTCGCCTATGTGCATTTATCTCGTACTCTGTACTATTTATTCATCTGAAACACTTTTGCAAATCAAGCATATGAAAGGGGATGTAAGGTAAATTAAGCCTGTTCGGGGCAAGTAGAGATCAGAACAGGATGAAATATAAGCAGGAGCAGAGCACCTGGGTATTGGTGCCTGCTTCCATCCATAAGTGTTTCCTTTAAAAACATGACTCAAATTATTCAAGCACTAGCATCTCTAGCCCCAAAGCATCTTTAGTTTGTTCTTCTGAATATGCACATAATAAATATTTTATAGTTTAAACTCTGAGTCTTCAAATGATTGAAGGTGGTAAAAGGAGCAAAAAAAAGTTGAGATAAAAAGTGAACAAAGAAAAAAACTCTAAAGAGAAAGAAAGGTGCTTCCAACATACACTTATTGTACCACTTCCGCATTAGGAGAAAGGGAAAATGCACTCCAATCGAGGACACTTAGGCTAAGCAGGTCTGTCATGATACAGCATAACTGGTGCTAGAGGATGGCTAAGCATTATTGCGTATCTTTTCAGGCTGAGCTACATCACAAAGTAAAACTATTAGAGTTTCAAATTTTCTCATCTTCTTGTGTTTGAATTGCTTTGGATTTCATGTCTCTCAGCTCAAGGCAATTAAATTGTTTGGGGCATCCATATTTTTCAGCTGCTGCTGGGACCTGAGCTGCTGCTGCTAGATGTTGCATGAGGGATGGTGACTTGACCTCTATGTGCACAGCTTTGTGCTGGAAAGTGTTCTTACCCCTGTGATTTTCATTCCCCTGGCTAAATTTTATGGTAGTGAATGGCCTGGGAAACCTGGGTAGAGTTGTATTAATCATAACAATCAAGGGTTCTGGCTTGAAAAATCAACATTAAGTGCATCAAGCTGGATTCCTTTTTGAATGGCTGGTTAACTGATCCAATTAAGGGCTCCTCTACTTATTATTTTACTGGTTTATATGTTTGGGCAGCAGGATTTCAGGCACTATAGAGCATACCAGTGATGTGAGTTTGATTTGTTCTTGTCTTTTCTGTCCTCTGCTACTGTTTTAGGACCCAGTTGCTCTTAGAGCAGTGTTAGGAATACATCTGCAAGCTAGGAGCCAGCTGGTAACTCTGCAGACTCTTGATGGCTGGTTTGATTATTGATCTGGTTAAATCAATGTGAATTTTGCATAGGTTATATCAAATAAGTGAATATTTATTAGAACAGTGGGAATGAATGACTTTAGTCAGAAGCATCTACTGAGACAATGGAAAGATCTTGATTCCAGTTGCTGCTTCAATAAATAATTATATTGTATAGTAAAAAAGATTGATGCATTTCTTGCAGCTGAGTAATTAGAGACTATATTACTCCTATGCTATTCTCCCTCTCATCACAGAGTATATTAATAAGAGTTACACCATGTTTCTTTGAAGTAGTTGCTCACAAGGAGCAGGCTTGGCAGTACACTAGATTTACACATCAGTACCTGTGTCTAGCTGGCAAAGGGAGTCTCTATGAACTGGGGACTCATGAGACAAGGCACTTTTGGACAGTCTGATCAAGGGAATTATGTGCTGATATTCACTGACACAAACCTTGCCCTGGCTGTATCCTCCTACAGGTATTGAAAGCACATAGTGTGATTCCTGTTGTCTCAGGATACATGAGGACTCCTAGTGCCATTGACCACATTTCCATAACCCACATGTTTTTATGAAATTTGGCATGAGACATTTTTTCAAAAAAACCCTTTTATCTACACCTTTTTTAATATAATAAATATATGTGGAGAGCCGTGCTCCTTGTTCAGTTAAAGAGTTACATTACTTCCATGTCTGTAGTTTAGTTTCTAATTGGTATGAAGATTTTCTAGCCTGGTCCTGAAGCAGCTATTTCATAGTGCAAAAAGGCTTTTACTCTCCTTTCAGGTTACTCTGTGACTGATGTGGTTTTAACTTGTTGTTGGTATTTGTCATGTGATTTTCTTTCTGACTGGAATTGCCACAAAGAGCTTGAACCTTTCAGAGTGTCTAAATTATTGGTTAATAATAACTAAATTTAGCAACACCTAATAGTAAAACATGTGACTTTAAATATATGTGTTATAAAGGCACATTGAAAGGAATCTAACTTTAGTGTTAATTTTTGTTCTATAATCTGACTAAACATATGCAGTAACTATGACCTGGTAAGTAGTACCATTCTGTAACCCAACCCTAACCCTAACATTCTTGAACAGCTCTTGCTTCATCTATATTATAGGTGCATGAACATGAAAAACCAACAGACAGCAAGAGGCCTTTGAAGCAAAATATACAGCTCAAGCTGGTGCTCAAATTTGTTGTGTAAAGCTGGTTTTCTTTCTCAAATGTTTAGTTTGTAAAGCCTCATGGCTCATAGCTCAGTCTCTCTAATGTACTTCAGGGATCAAAAATGGAAGACAGTCCGTCAAAACATGCAATCCAAGCTTTTGTAGCAATGCACTCATCCAGTCTGGATGGAGAATATGCTCCCCTCCAAACTGCCAGTTGCATTCAGATTTCATCTCACATGCTTTCTTTTCAATTTCATATTCCATTGGGCACACTTGGGTTTTGCTGGTGACTCTCAGTGCTCTCTGTGCTGGTGGATGGTATTTGCTCAGGGTTCCTGGGAGGGTTAAGCAGCTCTTCCACTTCACAAGTGTTTGTGAGGTGCCAAGCAGCACAGCCTGCTGTCTGAATTATTACTGACTAGAGTAAAGGTACCTGTAGTTTACAATTGCCTCATTTTTCCTAAGTGTGCAGAGTTAAGGTGACAGCGAGGAGAAAGACTTACCAAGTGTGGAGTCTTACTTTTGGGGGCTTTTTGCTTTCATTGCAAATAACTTGTTTTTATTAAATCTTATTCTATTTTGGTTTGATGCAAACTCAAAATGACAGTGGTTTAGAGATTTACTTTTCAGTGTGCAAAGGAAATGTATTAAGTGATGGTAAGGAAGGTGTGACTTCCAGCAGTAGATTTCCAGTTGGAAAAGGCACCGTTACAAACTGAGCAGCTGTGATGCAGTGACATGACTGTATATTTTTCATGCCACTTGATCAGCTTCAAACTAATATAAATTGTATCCCAAAATTATTTTTTTGTGTTTAGGAGTTTTTTGAGTTCAGGATGAGAACAATTCAAATCTGTGCAATGTTATCTTGAAGAATAGATTGGTGCATACTGGGAAACTAGCAGACTTCCCTAGTGCTCCAGATGAATGAAGGCAACGATATTCATCTCTTACCTTTCAGAGAGTGTCACTCATCCTTCAGCCTCAGTTCTAGAATGCAAGATAGATCTTGTAATTTCAACAATTGTATTAGTTTTGTTATTCTGCATCAAGTTCATCATCTAGTTTAGTCAGATGGGCTAGGGACTAGCCTTTGCAAGGTACATTCATGAGCAAAACCAAGAGATGCTGTGTTTTCTTGTTTATTCACTCCTTGCATTGTACTGCTGGATGCAACTTTTATTGTAGGCTGAGCAAGTTGGGGCTGTTCAGCCTGGAGAAGAGAAGGTTGTGTGGAGACCTTGGAGCACCTTCCAGTGTCTGAAGGGGCTACAGGGCAGCTGGAGAGGGACTCTGTGTTAGGAACTGCAGTGACAGAACAAGGAGGAATGGTGAGACATTGAAGGAAGGGAAATTTAGGTTAGATATTAGGAAAAATGTTTTTTGCTGTGAGGGTGGTGAGACACTGGCACAGGTTGCCCAGGGAGGCTGTGGCTGCCCCAGCCCTGGCAGTGTTCAAGGCCAGGTTGGTTGAAGTCTTGAGCAACCTGATCTAGTGAGGAGGTGTCCCTGCCCAGGGCAGGAGGAGCTGGGACTAGATGATCCCTAAGGTCCATTCCAACCTCTAAAATTCTATGATTTTTATTCTTTTATTCTATGCCTTGCTTGGGAGTTTCTCCATCTTCAAGATGAAGGATAATGAAATACCCACACTTGCCTGTCTCTCAAAGGTTTGGGAAGGTTTGTTAGATGTTATTGATAGGGCAATTTGAAGATGAAATGCACAAAAGAATTGCTAATTGCTATTAAGTAAATCCATGGATGAAACTGCAGTAAATAGATGTCCCAGATATTTGATACATGTACTCTCTCTAAACTTTAATACCCTTTGAATGTTTCAGAAATCATATCTCAGTAGTTAAAAAAGTTCTAGCTCTTTGTTTCATTTTCCCCCCACTCACTAGAAAGTGACAAACTGAAGTATTATTCCAATAATCTTCTTGTTTATTGTTGTTTATAAAAGGGCTTCTGGCTAAATGTTCATTACCATTTTTTAAATGTCCCAACTAATATAGATCATGACTTTATGGATGCACTAAATAACATGATCCATTTCGAACTTTGGAAGGCTATGTGAAAAGTCATCATATGTCAGAGAGTTGTATAAATGCTGTCTGCAACAAAAGCAACTTTCTCATTTGTTTTTCATTTGAGGGAGAATGGCAGAATAATAAACTGTGACTGGTGACATTTCCCTGTGCTGCCATCTATTTGTAACACACTTACTTAAAGGCTGCATTGGCCATATCCATTCATCTTTCCTCCTGGGTCAATTATGCTGTTTGCATTCAAATCAATCCCTTAATCAAGCCCGTTGATAATTGCAGCAGTGAGTGCAAGGGAGAGATTTATCATAGAAATGTAATGAAGGCACTTTGTTCCAGTGCAGCCAAGTCTAATATTGCACTGCCACAGTGGACCATTTATGCATATGTGTGTACTTTATTTTCCTCATTCAGCACTTTTAGACACAGGCAGGCTTGGATCTCACTGGTGGGGTTAGATGGGCAGCATGACAACCTTAAAACCACCATCTTAAGGGCTTCCATGTTGTCTCTTGACATTCCTAACTACATGAAGTATGCTGGAACTGTCATCTGTTATTGTTGAAAAATAACAATTGTATTTAGAACCCAATATTGCTGTTCAAAGGCTCCACTGCCACTGACTTCAGAAACTGTGGTAATTTCAGAAACCTGCTGCTTGCTGCAAGGGATGATTTGTGTGGAGTAATTAGTGAGAAGACTATTATATGCATGATAGTGTGAGGCTGTGAGGAAGTTGGGTTTGTGGAGAGAATCACTTTTATTAGTTTAGAAGATGAAGCTTGGAAAAGCCCAGTCATATCTGGATCACTAATACATTCCCAGTCTGAAAGAGGAATAACAAGCTCTAACCTGAATACAATACTTAAATATTTTAATTCCTTTACAGGAGAGATGAAATGAACTCAGTTTTTTTCCTTTCTGGTAAAACTGTTGTAAAACCTTGAGATTTTTGTTTGCATTTGTAATAGCTATCTCTTGTTTAACATGCTATAAAATTCTAACAGAAAGATGCATATAACTGTCCTTGACCAACAAAAATGTATAGCTTTGGTAAAAGTTCATGACCTGCACTTGTAATTTGGATTTGGTGGGCTGAGGAGCCATAAAGCCAACATGGCTTTGCCATTCGCCATCAGATGGTGCTGAAATACCTTCCAGTTTGTGGTGTTCATCTTTTCCTCTCTTTTCTGCTCTAAGAGGGCTAACTGAACAGGGCTTTGCCTTGCTTGCTTCCTCTACCAGTTCTCAAAGTGTAAGTACCATTATCCGGTAGATTTTAGTTCCTTATAAGGGAATTCAGCAAAGTTCTTCAGTATTTCAGCTAATGGCATTATGTGTCTAGATTCCTTAGCATCCTTTCAAATTTCCCCCTGCAGCTTAAACACTGAATACTGTACAGAAAGTTGTCCCTAATTAAAAACCATCATTGTAGATAATTACCATTCTGGGAGAAAAAAAACAGAAAACTCCATTTTCATTGTAGAAAACAAAGTATCCCAAGTCTACAAAGAGAATATAACTCCTCCAAACATGCTGTCATGTGCAAAATCAGAACACAAGCTCAAATGAATGTGATGAAGCTGTGCTTACAAATATTAATTCAAAAGAAAGAAGCATTGAAACAATTTATTTCTGATGATTCTGTTTATTAGCACATTCTTCTTTGTGCAGCCAGGCCTAAAATAAAGCTCTATTGAAGTTTTTATACATTGCTTAGTGAGGGTTCTTTGAACTGCCATTCAGCTCAGCAATGTTCCCAAAATGCCTCAATTCCAATTTCACTTTATATTTCAATTCACCAGGCTTCACCGTCCCCTTCCCCTCACCATGTATTCTCTGGGGATCCTAAACAATCTACAAAAATTCCATTTTATTGCCCAGGTAATAGTGTTATTTGAGGCTTCAGATTGTTTAGGTGCATCCCAAGGAAAATACTTAGCAAGCTCTGAAACTTTGAAATTGTAGTTAGATGAATGTCAGGGTCCTTGCTGCTCCTGTTCCACACTCAAGGTGAAATTCTCATCAGTTTTGACTTTCCTGACACTTAGCTGGGTTTAGATTTGTACCAGCAGACCAAGTTTAAACACAGTTCCAGGTTAGATATACGTGCAAGGTCTCTGCTGGTCTAGCTCAAATAAAGGATGTGACTAAATACCTGTTCATATATATCTTTATGGCAAGTGCAAGAAAACCACCGATTCCCTTGGCAACCTTTTATGACAATTATGGTATCAAGTAGAAAACCTGGATGCTGATGTGACAGCTGGGCCTGGCTTGTTTAATCAGCTGGGACAACTCAGAACTGTCTCACTGACAGGTTTTTTTCCCCTATTTTTTTGTGTTATAAACCAAGTCTTGAGCAATGTCTGTGTTAATAACATAGAACACAAGCAAGAGCTGTTGGTGGGATTCTAGGGGCTCATCTGCAGCCTCATGACCTCAAATCAGTGTGGTTTGGAGAAAGAGCAGTATATGCCAGACCTAATACTGAGCTGGGACTGCAAGATGCCTGAAATTTAACTCTAAACCTAAACTTTGGTGTTAATTAGTTAGTTGTCTATAATAACTCTCCCTGTAGTATTAAACACACTTCACAGCTCTGCCAGCCAAGTTCAAAACCAATGTGGTTTCCTTGGTAAAAGTTGTGGGCCCCTCAGTTCAGGAGGGACATTGATGTGCTGGAGCAGGTCCAGAGAAGAGCAACGAGGCTGGTGAAGGGACTCGAGCACAAGTGCCACGAGGAGAGGCTGAGGGAGCTGGGGGTGTTCAGCCTGGAGAAGAGGAGGCTCAGGAGAGATGTTATAGCCCTCTACAACTCCCTGAAAGGAGGTTCTAGTCAGGTGTGGGTTGGTCTCTTCTCCCAGGCAACCAGCAGCAGGACAAGAGGGCACAGACTCAAGCTCTGCCAGGGCAGGTTAAGGTTGGTTATTAGGAAGAGATTTTTTATGGAGAGAGTGATCAGGCATTGGAATGAGCTGCCCAGGGAGGTGGTGGATTCACCATCTCCGGAGGTTTTTAAGATGAGACTGGATGTGGCATTTAGTGCCATGGTCTAGTGACCATGGTAGGGTTGGACTTGATGATCTTGGAGGTCTTTTCCAACCTGGTTGATTCTATTGTTCTATGATTCTATGATTTAACAGCTGGAAGATCATAGCAGTAGGCAGTTACACAGAGTGGACCTATGATGGCTTTGTGCCCTCAGATCTCAGCCTACCCATGAGGGAGGTGGTAGCTTGTGCTTCTGTCAGATAACTACAGGCACTCCTCTCTGGGACAGTGCTAATGCACAGCAGCCAGCTCATGCTGAAACTAGTGTTTCACACATTCATACTGTTTTTCCATAGGGAAAATCCCTTTTTGTTTACCTGAGGTATTAGCTCCTTTCTCTCTGATTAGGAGGGATATTACAGTACCTTTCAGTAAATGTTAACTATCACAAATAATTAATATCAAGCATGGTGGAGAGCTCCTGGGGGAAAATGAACTCTGAAATAGTATGATATGATTCTGTAAAGTGATAAGTAGAGACCTCCCTTGGATAATGAACAGGAGAAGAGAAATTCATGCTGCAGTATCCATGGGTCATTCTTTCTTTCCTTTAGAAAAGAGAAGGTTACCATGACTTTGGGGTAACTGTTGAGTGGCTTTTGTGTTTCTTAATATAGCAAGTAAGTCTTCCAGGAAAGCTCACTATTTGGTGGGTCTTTTGTCTACAGAAAATATAGTCTAACATATTCAGATGGAGTAACCCAATTTTTCCACATTTTCCATACTAATCTAGTATTAAGGACACTTACAGAAGTGCTGACAAATACAGAGCAAATGAGTAGTCTTTAAAGTGAAATTAATTCATATTAGGTATGTTACTGTTCAGTTCAGAGGACAGATGTCTGTTCCAAAGCTGTATTTACTTCGGAAGATATCCAATCCAGTAAGGCTACAGCCAGAGAAAGTTTCTCCTCACTATGGAAGCTCCTGGGTTTGATTTGTCTCCCCAAAGAAGCCATTCAGTGAAAAATATGCTCCCTCTTTAGCCCCACTCTTCCAGAGGCACTCAGTGTGGATGGGTTTGATTCTTGTGAGGGAGGAACATACACATTCATGGTGGTGATTTCAACAACACCTTCTGAAGACATATCCTATCAAATCACATCTTCCCAAGTCCCACCACAGTCTGTTCTCTCATTTAAGAGGTAATTTGCCTCCTTAAAACCAAACCCAGCTTGTTCTTCTTTCATTTTGCCCTTCTGCTGTGTCCACCAGGCAATAGGGTGGAGGTGAGCTGTGATGGCCATTTCAATCTGTCCTAAGAGTGCAGGAATTTGCCATGTACCAGGATCAAGGCAAAAATTGACTCTATGCCATGCCTTATGCAGCCCAAATGCCATTGGATTGAAACCAATGAGACTGTTCCCAGGTGAATGGTCAGACACCACCGAGAAAAACAGAAAGAAGAAGGATATTCCCTTCTATATAGACTTCTTTTTCCAGCTCAGCAAAGAAAATGGTCCCTGTTTCTGAACAGTACTTCTGTGACTCACACTGGGAGAGGCTAAGGCTATTAACAGCTCAGGGACCTGAAGACAGATATCAGGCAAGCACTAATCCATCTGTTCAGGCAAACCATTCTCCTCCAAACATAACTCCTCCATTAGCTCCATTAGCTCGTTTCCTCCTCCTTTCCCTTGCCTGCCCATAGTGCCAGAGATGTTCAAGGCAGTGGCTGAGACACAACCCTTGCAGCCTCAGGCCACCTCTCCAGGCACGTGGACGATTGATGTCAGCTGTAACCCACTGCAAGAAAACAGAATTGCTGTCTTGCCCAGAGCCAGTGTGATATGTGACTGGGACACTTGGCAGTGATCAGTGGGGCAACTTTATTGTCTGAACTAAGTAAATGAGGTCCTGATAGTCTGTGCTATACAGCTTCTTGCTCAATGCAGCCATGATTCATTGGCACTGTATGAATGAGCTGCAGGGACTCCTGAGCTCAGAAGAGAGCACATAATTTATTTAGTGGAAATCTCATGTGCCCTGTAAATGCACATATATCTGGACACAGGCACTGACACGGTTCTGGAGAGTTTTTAATACATTCAGATTAAAACAGAGTTAGAATTAACTGGGCATACTGAGAACTGCTCTACCATACATAGCATTGCCCATTTATTTTGTGGGTTTGGTGTGATTTTGGGACTTGCAGCAAACCCAGAAGTGCCATTACAGCACATGGAGTAAAACCCAAGGATTTTTCTGCAGGTTGTGATTCTCTGGATTAGCTTTGTGAAAATCTTACTCAGAGAAATACCAGCTAGGCTAACAAGGGGCTAGAAATTGGGTTTCCTTCCAGGCATATCAAACCTAGGTCAGATTCTTTCAGCCACACATCAGTGACACCCTTTTATATGGAAACCCTCTAAAAATAGATGCTTAGACCATCTTCTCCATCCCAATACAGCAGAGATACAGTCAGTGCCACAAGGTGCCTGATGAGAGAAAACAGGTTTCTGCCTGTTGTATTTCCAGTTCTTCAAAATCCTGGTCAGTGTAGTAGCAAGGGATCACTTCCACTGGAAAAGAGTATGACTGGTCTATGGGGGTGCTGGAAATCACAAAAGCTTGGTATTTCTATTTCCATCAAACCCATTATCTTCAAGGGGGTGAAGGGTGAAAGGTGGAAAACAGTGCAGATGTGATTTCTTGTACTGAGACTGGATTAACAGGAAAATTAAGAATTTTTGCTTTCAAGAATGTCAGTGCCTTTATCAGCCCAAGGGAAACTCAGTACTCCCAAGGAACTCCATCCCATATGTGCAGCACTGATGGAGATAGCTGGACATCCACCTGCAGCAGCAGTGCTGAGAAGTTTCTGTGGAATCATCACACCAAACACATGGCTGTGCCATTGATCTCTTTTCTCTTTAAGAAACCTTATTTACAGCTTGGGAAAAATAAACTGGCACAGTTATTCCATAGACAACTGTTTAGGGAAGCCTGGGACTATGATACTGTGAGGATGTGCTTTTGTTTAGTCTGAATCTTTGCTCCTACAAAAGCAGGACTATTTGCAGTAGGTGTGTTTCCATACAGGGTAAATGCTATAAACCCCATTTTGGTTAGAATTGGGAATATGTAGGCTTGAATAAAGCCTTTCATGCTCTGAAATTATATGTTCTGGGGGTTTTACTTAAGTATTTATTGTTGCTGTAAATATTTCATTGAAATAAACCAGCCAGGCCCAAGGAAGCCCTTGGTTATTGCTGCATGCTGTGATGAGCACAGGATTTATGATTCCTGTTAACTTTGCTTTCTGGTTCACCGAGGCAGCTGAAACTGGGGGCTGAAAGCTACAGGGACCAGCTGCCTTCACTTTGCTAGCTCTGCCAGCTGGAGCAAGAGCACAGGCCTAATGTTATCGAAGGTGGAGACTGCAAGAGGTGACGCAGCAGGAGAGCAAGCAGGGAGGAACTGATGACATTTGGGTAGGTAGTGCTGCTGTTTCTCTATGCTGTTTGTTTGCTTTAAAGGTGTGAGCATGTGTAATATTGGGGAAAGTGAGGGACAGCAGTCAGATCTTCTGCTGATGTGAATGAGGTCAAGCCTTTCCCAAGTGGAGGGCATGGAGTCCCCTTTGTTCTCATGGCTGCATCATGGGACCTTCTCAGCCCCTAACAGAGAAGGGACTCACCTGGACAATGTCTGCAAAGACTTAATGTCCTTGTAAGTGTGGGGATGGTTCCCACTGTCCCTCCAGTGAGGTTTTCTGATGGTTCCTGATGGTTACAGCTTCCTGACCTAGCAGTGTGGTGACACTAGAGAGCAGGCTGACACAGTGGTGGAGTTCCAGGATGGTTGCACCACTTAAATCTTCTCTGAGCGTCCCTACTGGAGTCAATCCCCCACTCCCCGTCTCACTTTATGCCCAGAAAAATCCCCCTGCTGCTAAATTTCTCTGGAGCAACAGTGACACCTTGTGGGTTCATTTTAATCGTGCTCCATATGGAAATGTTCGTTCCCACCTCCTCCGCCTCTGCTTGCTTGGAAAGCAGCAGTCGGGATTCAGGCGGCATCCTTGGCCATCTGCTCAGCACATCCCTAGACCTGACAGCACAGTAGCTGATGGATGGCAGAACTGCTCATAAAGTAAGATGCCAAGGGCTCGCATGGAAATTCAGTTAGCAGGATCCTATTATTTGGAAATAGTATTTTAATTGGAAACTGATTGGTAATTGGATATCACACATATTTCATTAAGAAGACACATAGAATGCTTAGTTCTGCATGGACCACAGGAGGCTGAGGCATTTGTTAACACACATGATTTTGAAGATGACAGTGTCTCGTTTTAATTTGCAAGAACAGGATTAGATTCATGTTCTCCCAGGTCTCCATTCCCATCATGGTAACACCTCGTTTTGGTTTTCATCTCTGAGCATAACTTTTGCTACTGTGTTTTCCAGCCTGCTTGCAAGGCTTTATTCAATTCAGATCTAATATTTTTCTCATCCTGGCATATTGAATTTGTTGCTCCAGAGGATTTTTCATTCCAGCTGGGCTTCAGTTATTCTCAGATTCCCCCAGGGCTCCATTTTGAGTCCTACTGTGATTTGCATTTGTAGACTTTCGATGAGTAAACATTATAGCTCCTCAAACTCTGTACTGTCACATCCTTTCCGATGGCACTCAGCTCCTGCTGATCTTGGGAAAAAGGCATGATGCTTTGCATAATATTCTGCATGACATTCAATTATGGAGATCTTCACATTTAAAAAAACCTGGAATCGAGAGAAGAGTGATCTGCAATTAATTAGCTGTCTGGTGCCCTGGACTCATGTTGATAGTAATGGTTCCCCTTAGTTATGGTTTTATTAATCCATAGGAAAACATGCCATTATAGATATTAAAAATTCATTTCTAAAGAATAGTGACAGCTTGAAAAATGGAATTCAGTCTTTTAATTTATTACTCTTTTAACAGAACAATTCAAAATAAGAAGTACTAGATTTAAAGTACTTATTTCCAGCAAACTTGAAGATAGCATCTTTGTGTTGGCATATATTTGTGCACACAAGCACTGGAATTACGGTTTAGGAAAGCTTGGAAATCTCTGTTGAACATACTAATGCAGACTTTGGAAATGGATGAGGTTTCTAAGGATGAACCACGGATGGTTAAGGTCCTTTCCACCTATTTCTTCCCACTATGTGCCTATTCAGTCATGGACACAAAAACTTCTTTCATGGATATTAGCACCACACATTTCATCAGCTCTTCTTCCTTGTCTCCTTGCATCATCCTCATTTTCAAATCCAATTTTTAAAATCCAACCCCTCCCTTGACATAAATACAATGTATTGGCCTGGATGAAGGACTGCCCTGGTATCCTGTACCTGCCATTGCTTCCTCCCAAGGTTTCCATGCAAGGCTGACCATGAAAATATACTACTTTTTTGCCCATGCTTGCAAAGAGAGAACCATGATTTTCACTATCTCCACACATCACCTTTCTTGTAAAAGCAGCAACATCTGCAAGGATTTTCTTCTTGGAAATCATAGCTTTAGAAGTGGAAAAGCAGAAAATAGAGCCCACAACCCAATAATCTACTAATCTTGTGAAGTGGTGATTCATCACAGTGCCATCTATTTAGAAACACCATAAATCAACTGCCTTCCCTGTACCTATAATGATGTCTATAGCAGATTGGTGGGTTTTAATTTATTAAAAAGAAATTAAGGGAGATAACAATCCAGCAATCCATCAGTTTCAGAACTACATTCTGTTGGACATTAAGCATCAATTAATAAAATAATGCAGGTGCAGTTTGTCAGTGCTATAATACATTTTTTTAGTGAATCAATGTTTCCATTTTATAAATTTCTAAGGGTTATGAATCCCCTTCTTCTAGCCATGTGTGCACATTATCAGGGCAAAGGGATGCATGTCAGAGCAAAATATATTGCTGCATTATCCCTTAGAATTTATTCAACTTTCTTTAAGGTAACATGTTTTACCCACAATGCAACTATTGAGGTTTTTTTTCCCAGGTTCTTCTGGCCTTGTTAGTATGAAATCACCAATTCTCCTACCTGCAATTTTGCATTTTCACTAAATCATGAGCACAATTATACTGTTGGTGTTTATTAGGTGTAGGAGTAGCCTTAATATGCTGGATGTTGTCCATAGGAAGGTAGTTACTTACATGGGTTATTCCCAGGAGTTACTGATTTGCAGCAAAAAACATACTTGAATACATTTACACTCATTATACTCACATTGTGTGAGCTGCAAAGACAGAAGCAGGTTCTGAAAGTTATTCTCTAAGTACTTTTAGGTCTTGGACTTTCTTTCCTTTAATGGTTTAAGTATGTCATTTAGGAGAACTTTTTTTCCAAGGGAGACAAAAGGCTGTTGGCACAGCCATCTTCTCCAGAGCTCTGTCCATGCAACAGGGGTCAAACCTGTCCTTTCTCTGGCATGGAGGTATCCACCTTCTTGATGTTTCTTTCCTTTAAGCTGTGATCTGAGAAATATCTTTAATTCAAATCCAACAAACTTATGAGGAAAGATATTGCCCATGTGCTTTTCTTTTATCTCAAAGGCCTGTCCAGCTGGCAAACATTCCCTATGTTTGGAATGATTAGTCCCTCAGACTTCAATAATTTATGTTTATTTAGTGATTTTGAATGACTTGAAAGCTAACTGGAAAATCCAGATATAAGATCTATAAGTTCATATGTATAAGTTTATATGTGTTCCTGAATTTGAGCCTCCAGTTGCAGTGCTGTGATTCATACTCTCGCTTACCTTGCCATATTCTAAACTTTGTAATAGATGGTGCTGAGACACTTTGAACACATTTTACCCTGGAATTCAGGGAAATTTGGGACTTTGCCTGGTGTAGCTGAGAAAACAACTGCCACCTACATGAAAAATGCAGTGAATTAAAACAGCTCCTGATATTTAAAAGCAAAAAAGAGACTGACAGTTATGTCCTGAAGACCTTGTTAAGGCTCCTTAATAATTTGCCTGGTTTTCAAAAAATGCAAAGTGCTTGACAGCTAGTGAGGAATGACATTTAACAAAGTGATGGAAAGCAGGAGAGAACCTGAGAGCTCTGAAACACAAATGGTGATTGCTTCTAACTACATGCTTGGAGAGAAGAGAGTCACTCTTTTCATGTCATCTTCTTAAATATGCCATCAATCCAAAATTTGAGATACCAAACTGAGTGACAGGATTTTCTTATTACAAACTTTAAGACACTTTATCACTTTTTTGATTAAAGGCAATCCTAAACTGGTTTGGTTCCAAAATAGCAGCTCTACCAGGAGGGCAGTGATATTTTCAAGGTCAAGAAGTTAGCTAAGAAGGTCACAGAGCCTTGTGCTCGGTGCTCAAAGATGGGCTAAAACAGAGGAAGAATAACCCCTCCCTCCCCAATAGACATAAAACCTGGAAAATTAGCAAATATTTTTCAACTATAATAGCCATGAACTTCTCAAAAGAAACTGCACATAGTTTTGCTGTGTTGGAAAGGATAAGAGCGTGTCTAGATGTAACATTTTCAGGGGATGAGGTTGGTGGGTTTTTTCTCTTTTAAATAAAGATGTGGCATTTAAATAATGGAGAGTAGGAGGCATTGCTGTGTACTTTTCCATGTGTGCCAGCTGGTGTATGTCAGGGAGGAGAGTGGGAAAGGCGTCTCTTTAGTCTAGCATTGCAGGCAGTGTTATAAATTGGGAGGAATATGGGCTCATTATAGCAGGGCATGAAAGCAGACATGGACTGTACCTGTGAACGGTGGGTGTTCTCTCCCTAACAGAAACAAGTGGCAATTTTTCACACTTGCCTCATCTCTTTTCAAAGTGTTTTCTTGGGAAATTAAAAGTGAAAAGCAGATTGATGCATCTTTGGCATTTACAATAGAAAAGACACTGAGTGGGACAAATCCTGCACATTGTCCTGGGAGAATTATTCCTCTGCAGTTTGGCCATGCGTACAGAAATGGCAACATGTGTCTTGAGTGTCAGCAGAGATACTGCCATTCCCCTTTGGGTGGTGGGACAGCAGCAGTTAAGTACTGGTTGGTGAGGGTAAAGATTGCAGTTTTGAAGGTTTGCAAGGAATTCTGCATGTGTTGGTGGTGCTGCCTGCAGGATGGGGCAGAAATTTAGAGGCTTTGAAGAGATGTGGAGTAAATGTCTACTCTTGAAATAGCTGTTAGTAGTTTGTTCATATTTTCTGGAAGAGGATTGGAATCC